>NW_021821428.1:0-71601 GCF_901001135.1 Rhinatrema bivittatum | reverse complement strand
ACCCTTCCACATAAGACGGACAATCTCTTTCCATCAGGCTGATGACGGATCACTCTCCATAGGTCGACTTTTCTTGACGGTGCTAATAATAAATACAAATATAAAAATAAAGACAGATATAACAGGAAACATGTCATTGCATTTGGGAGACAAGTTTGCTGGCACCAAATGTCTCCGTTTCATGATAACTAATGCTTTGATCTAAGGAAAATTTCTGTTGCCAATTTTTTCAAGCTGCATGGACAGGGCTTCTGGTTTTCTGCAGCAACTCAGAAGTACATGCTGAGGCACGCATTAGAAACTTCTGTGCCATATTTGTATACATTTGAATATAATGATACTGTACAGTACTTTGTTCATGTTTTATTTTTAATAAAGTAGGCAATAGCAGTCTCTGTGGATTCCTACAAACCCAGTGGGTGGGTAATTGCAACCTATGGGATTTGCAGCAATCATGTGCTTAGGAAAATATTCCGCACAGAGAACTGCGCCGGCTTTCTCTGTGGGTAATTCTTCTGTCTGAAACATTGTGCATAGTTTTGAATAACCTAGATTACATATGTTGTATCAGTCTCTACCCTTTTCCTGCCCCCCCAGGACCGTTGGGAAAAAGGACCTGCATTATTGAACAACAGAGATACCTTTATCTGCAGACAGGTTGGGCAGTGTGCAAAGCCACGATCCCCACAGGTAAAACATTTTATCTGCGGAAAGGGCTTTCAATATTGCCCTCAAAATATTCTCCAATCTGTACATTTTAATTTATTTTGTTCTTTTCTCAGTTTTAATCTTTTTTAAATGTTCAATCCTTTTTCTTTCCCCCACTTATTTTTCTCTCTCTCTTTGCTAATCTCTTCTCTTCTCATATCTCACCCCTCCTCACTTAAGCCAGTTTTTCCCCCCTCTCTCGTCTTTTCTTGTCGCCATACCTTTTCCTCAGACTCTCCTCCCCCCTCTCTCCCTTCTAGTGTGTTCTCGTCCTCAAGTCTCATCTTCTATTCCTCCATATTCATGTCTCTTCTATTTCCTCTTCCCATCTTCTCTCCAGTCCTATCCTGGCCTCCCCTCCCCTACACACGCGCACTTTTTTTCAGCTAGTTTCTGTTGCTTTCCTGATTATTTTCTTGTGTCTTGGCAGTGCCATGTGACTCCGTTTATTGTGATCCATGTGGCACCAATAACTTAGAGGTATTGCATGCACTGCACAAGTCATTGGAAATGGAGCCATTGAAAGCTGGATCATGTTAGTAGTCAGAACCAGGCAATGCAGAGGAGAGTTGGGTGATGAAAAGTGCAGAAGCCCTGCTGCAGGACCAGCGAGCAGATAACTACAGGAGCCAGGAGCGGGTGCAGAAATCCCAGATTGGTGGCAAGCAGCAGCCAGGAAATGACAGCTCTATTGACATGGGTGGTGAGAGGAAAGCAGTGGAAGGGGATGGCAGCCCCAGTGACAACAGGCACATTCTCCAGCAGTTGCCCTAGAAACATGACAAACTAGAGCCCTTGACGGTATGCTCTGCATTTAGGATTACCATGAAACGGCTCAAATTTCACGCACTCCAGCAATCTTGCATCCATATCCTGTGAGACTGGATCATGAGCTGGAAGGTAAGATCACTGGGAAAAATGAAGGCATGAGGAAGACCCATTCATTTTCCTATGCATCATTCAACTCTTGCACCCAGATATCACTGATCAACGGGCACAGGGAACTAAATTACATGTACCCTCTCCCAGCCAACAACATTTGCGTAAGAAAGTGACAAAATGTTTAAGGGAAAAAAGCCTGTTTTGCTTTAAAACCAATATAGGGTCATCTTTTAATGGAAAGCTTACCAGAATTTGGCAAACTGAATAAATCCAGTTGGGGATTGTTAGCCTAAATTGCAACAATGCCGCACAATTGCAATTGCATAATAGGTGCCAAAAGAAATGCCTCATTCACTTTTCCTTCACTACTCTCTCCCATTTCTTCTCATCTCTCTCTCAGCATGTTCTTGTCACAACTTGGCAATAAGGTGTGCAGCAGAATTCATCGATTCACAGTAATCTGACATGCGCTGTGATGCAATGCTACTGCTCTGGCTCCTGGAACTGGACTAAGATTGCCTTAGCTGGGGTTTTGAACTGGTGGCTCTGATGACTCAAAAGCAAGGGCTTTACTGAAAGAGTAGATGAGATGGTACACATCCTCTGAGACCATCTGTGGGTGTCCAGGCTGTGTGTACCACTAAGAAGTAAATACATGAACTCAGCAATATGCTATGACCCTGCTAAAAAAAAAAAATGAGCATGTATGCTGCTACTCAGACATAGAGCAGCCCCAGAGGACCATCCTGTAGCAGTGATACCTAAGTCTGCATACAAGAAATTATCTTCTAACAAAAATGTTAAGGAAACCAAACTATGAGCCAGTTGGTTATGTTACGTTTGTTTAGATGGTGCAATTACACATTCTGAAAAAGCTCATGGAAGTGTCCTCAGTTATCTGTCATATATTTCTTTACAATATAAAATTTCTCTTCCCACCTCCCATCCCCGGAGTCATTGTAATGATGCCATCCTGCTTTTTTAAGTAACAAGATGTTCTAGTTTATAACGTTTGTGTTTGCTGAAGAAAATTATTATGAAAGAATGAATCATATCCATTTTAATGTAAAAAAATGTCCTAGAAATTATATTCTCATTTTTCTTGCATTGTTGCCATACATCTCTCCTAAGAAGCCATTTCTGTCATGAGCTCTAACCATTCTTGCCTGGTATTGCTCAAACAGTATCTTGGTTTTTTTAATATCAATCTAGGAGTTCCTAGTAAAGCATATACTGGAATTTAACTAGAGCAGGGATGGGCAATTCCGGTCCTTCAGGATATCCCTAATGAATATGCATGAGAGAGGACTCTGCCTCAGTTGTATGCAAATCTGCAAGGACTCTGCCTCAGTTGTATGCAAATCTATTTCATGTGTACTCATTAGGGATATCCTGAAAACATGACTGGTTTGTGGCCCTCGAGGACCGGAATTGTCCATCCCTCATCTATAGGAACTTAGTACACAAGAATTTGTTAAAAAACGTCAGTCTTAAGGGGGGAAAAACCCCAAAAACTGCATTGGCTAAGACAGGAGTGAGCAAACTGATTAAACCAGAGCCCCCCCACCTCTTCCATTCATGCAACTGGTTGGGGCCCCCCAAGATGGGTTAGTACACACACACACACACACACACACACACACACACACACAAGGGTATTCACCAGGCAGCCACGCTGCCAATCAGTGACTCAAAGCCCCCATTTGTTTCTCTTTAAGTTGCTGAAAGGAATAAGCTCATACATAACACACACAGGCAGACAGAGACAAACATATCTCATACTCAGACAGACACAGTCACCCCATATCCAAACAGACAGACACACAAACCCCACACAGAAAGACAAAGACAACCGACATCCATACACAGAAACCCAACACTTAGACAGATAGAGACAAACATACCAGATCCTGATAGAAAAACAGACACACCATACCCAGACAAATACATGCAGACCCACCCTATCACATACAGAGGCACAGGCCACTCACACATGCCAAAGCATACCAGACAAACTCAGACACACATACAATGGTAAGGACTAGAAAATGTTTCCAAAGACTTAGGTGCAGCCAAACTCTTATAGGTGCTGAGAAAAACTCCATCCTACCCTACCCAACTTTTTTTTTTCTGTTTTCTCTCAATTTTCCTAATTTTCGCTCTCTATTTTCTTATTTTTCTTACTGTGCTCATCTTTTTTATTTTCTCATGTTTTGACTTGGTTATTTAACTTTTTTCACTTTTTGCCTTTATTCTCCCTTCCCCATCGCTTCATTCTCTCTGGCTTCTTTGCCCATTCCCCTCTCCTAGTTCACTACTTCTTTCCCCCAGGATGGGCAATATCTGTGATCTCTCTTTCTGGGCAGGGACCTAGCGGCAGCAGGAACTCCTCCCGGTTGAGGCCTGAGGGATGTGGAACACCATCATGACTTCCCCCATGTCCAATTCTAACGTAGAGTAAGCGGCTCCCCGCCCAGGCCCAGCACAGCAGAAGCAGCTCCTCTCCCCAGCCCACCAAAGGAGATGCATGGCTAAGCCATGGCACGCTTTCAATGAAGACACTGCGTTCTGGCAGCTCCCTTCCTCCTGAACCTGCAGTGCCTCCACAGCAAAGACTTGATGGTGTAGCCAGTTTGAGGTTTTTTCCCTCCCTTCAGGACTGTTCAAGCCCCCCCTAGTTTGTTCAGCCCTGGGTAAGATAAAACTTTTGTTGAATCAGTTCATTATCTAGAAGCTCAGATCTCAAACTTGCCATTGATAACATCAACCCTTACAAAACTGCCAACATCATAAACTCTAAACCAACTTCTTGGTTCACACAAGGTCCAAAGACACTGAAAAGAACAGGCAGAAAACTGGAATGGAATAGGCACAGGTCCAAATTGGAGCTAGACAAATTTGAATGTAGAAAGCACCATACAGTCTACTGTAATGCTATAATGCTACAAAAGGATGTAAAGAAAACCTACTATACCAGAACAATCAAGCAGAGAATTCATTTAGAGCTCTATTTAGAATGATCTGCAAACTCCAGGGTTCCACCCCCCCCCTTCCTCCCTCCCTCTTGACCAAGGCCCACTGTAACAAACCAGCCACATTCTTTGTGGATAAGATTAAATGTATTTGATTAGAACAGCAGACCAACAGAAAGCCTCCCACAAACACAACAACCTTCTCCATAAGACTCACTAACAAACTTAAGCCCACTACAAGTAAATGACATGGACACCTTGCCGACAGGCTTCCAAGTTTTCTACCAGCTGTGAAGACCCCTACCCATCCATCAAGCCAAACTGGAATTATTCCTCTGCATCCAGACCAACATCAGTGCATCTTTATCAGAGGCCCATTTATAAAAATAGTGATAACACCCACCTTGAAGAAACCAAACCTGGACTCCAATGACCCAAACTATTGGCCAGTCTCCAACCTTTTCCTGAGGAAAACTATAGAGAAGGCAATACTAGTCCAACTATTTGTGTATTTGTCTGCCACCAATGCATTAGATCCCTACCAATTTGGCTTCCACCCACAACATAGCACTGAAATTATACAAATTAGCCTAGTCGATAAACTCAGATTCCAACTAGATCAGGGATAATCGGCAGTGCTAGTACTCCTGGATCTCTCAGCTGCATTTGATACAATAGATCACAACCTCCTCATCTACACACTAACTGATCAGAGAGTGACTATCCAGCCTGGTTCACTACCTTTCAAACTAAATGCACCCAATCAGTAGCCCTAGGAACTGCTCTCTGAGATCCACACTCTCTCCCCTGTGGTGTACCACAAGGATCCATCCTCTCACCCATTCTGTTCAACATTTACATGGCCCCTCTCAAAACTCAGCAAACTACCACTACCACATCACATACTACTCCTATGCCAATGACATTCATCTATTAGTACCATTCAGTACAAACCCAGGCCCAAACATTACAAGCCTAAACAATTGCCTTGTATCAATGCCAACTGACTGCAGCAAAACAAACTGAGCCTCTACCCGAAAAAGAGTGAGACATTATGGATTGAGAAGAAAAGCTAACCATACCATACCTAACATATCCTTGAAGGAACCACTCTCACCTCAGCTCCCAAGTGCGGAGCCTAGGCTTTATCCTAGACTCTCAGATTACCACCAAAGTCTAGATTCAAGCAGTATCCAAAGCAACTTTTTTTCACATTCACCAGCTTCGCCACCTACAACCCCTTCCTAGATGACGCCTTTATGATAATCTCTCATATAGACTATTGAAATGCCCTCGATTCTGGACTCCCACACTCTAAACTGCCAACTATAACTTATACAAAATGTTCCCATGCTTACAATAATGAAAACAAATAAATTCAATCCCATCACCCATTCTGAATCCCTAAACTGGTTCCCAACCTATTACTGCACAAAATTTAAACTTCTAGTCTGAGCTTATAAAACACTTAAAGGTATGGCACCAACCTACCTTGAGCAATCTCTCACTACCTATTCTTCCTTTCAGTTCTTTATCCAAGTATGTCTAGTGGTGCATCTCCCAAGGACTATGAGTCTCTTTAAAACTCAAGAAAACCTTCACAGGCTCAGTACCATTGTTATGAAGCTCCCTACTGTTCCATATCAGACTTGTGTCAGATCTCCTATCTTTCAGAAAGCTGGTAAAAAACATGGCTTTTGAATCAGCGTTTGCTACATACCAGTGACACATGCTCTATTATAGAGTTTGGCAGATAACCTTAAAATGCATTACAAAGACTAGAAACAAAATTGTGATACTGGAAAATTCTGTACATAACTACCAACAACTATGTATAATAATCATTAAGATATTTAAAAAAACTCTTCATACAGTCCTCAACTGTTTATAGAACCTTCAATGACTTACACTGTTTTATATTCTGTTTAACATGCCTTGAGCATAAGAATGGTTGGAAAATCCGGCTGGCTCAGGTTAGCTCACACCTCTGACAAGATGGGGATATTATAATGGGTATAATGGAAACAATTTCCAGTGGTACATCAAAAGAGGAGCTGCTTACAGATTTCCTTTTAGGGATATCTTGCTTAGGACTATCAGGATAATCAGGATGTTTAGGCCTCCTTATTACAGAAGTATTCTTTTGTTAGCCAACAAGCTCAAATTTTTTCTTCCCCCCCTCCCCTCCCCCCCCCCCCCCCCACACACAGAAACCAATGGTCATGGGGAGTAGAATAGTTAAGAAAAGAGCACCCATTACAATTGTTATAGGGTCCCAGACAAACACAGAAATGACAGCAGAAAAGAACCAATAGTCCATCCAAGCTGCTCATGCTACCATCTGCTGCACCATGCAGGTTACCCCCATGTATCAGTCAGTGCTGCTTGACGTGCTCTGCTTATGAACTTGGCCGTAGAAGCAGCCCTGTGTTTTTTCATTAATGTCTGTGCATCAGTACCCCAGTCTTTAAAAATGTTATGGCGTGTGTGGGTTGTCTCTAAATCCAAATTCCTCTTTCCTTCCATCCCTCCCCCCCTCCCCCCTTCCTTCAAAGCAGAGAGCGATGTTGCAATTGCATCAAAAACATTAAGGCTTAATGGCTAAAGGCAGTAATCCCACATCTTCTGTTAAGGGTAGTAACTGCTGCTCTGTGCAGGTTATCTTCATGCTTATCAGTTCCCCAGATTGCCAAATTTGGGGCCCTTGTTGGTTGCTGTCTGATCCAATTCCCCTTTTCCCCTGCCATTGAAGCAGAGAGCAATGTTGGAGTTGCATCAAAAGTATCAAGGCTTACTGGTTAAGGGTAGTAACCGCTGCACCAGCAAGTTATCCCCATGCACGCTTTCTTTGTTTCCTTTAGGATTTAGCCATAGAAGCAGTCCTGTGCTTCTTCCCTTATGTCTGCATATCAGTATCCCAGACCTTGGAAGTTGGGGCCCCTCGGCTGTCATCTGAATCCAATTCCTCTTTTCCCCCTGCCGTCTAAGCGGGGAGCAATATTGCAGTTGATTTAAAAGCCTCAAAGCATATTGGTTAAGGGTAGTAATCTCCATGCCTTCTGCTAAGGGTATTAACTGCCATACCAGCAAGTTCCCCCCCCCCCCCCCCCCCCCGCATGCTTTTCTTATTTCCATCCTTTAGCCTGTAGAGATCCACAGTGTTTATCCCCTACTCCTTTGAATTTTTTGACTGTTTTCTTCTTCACCACCTCCTCCAGAAGGGCATTCTAGGCCTCCACCACCTTCTCCATGAAGAAATATTTCCTGACATTGGTTCTGAGTCATCACCCCTGGAGTTTCATTTCGTGAACCCTAGTTCTATTGTTTTCATTCCAATGGAAAAGGTTCAAAGTCCATACATCAAAGAACCCTTTTAGGTATCTGAATATCTGTATCATATCTCCCCTGCACCTCCTCTCTTCCAGGGTATACATATTCAGATGCTTCAGCCTCTCTTCATGGTCTTCCGATACAGACTCCACACCATTTTCATCTCCCTTCTCTGGACCACCTCTATTCTATCTCTATCCTTTTTGAGATACGGGCTCCAGAACTGAACACAATACTCCAGGTGAGGCCTCACCAAGGACTTGAACAAGGGCATCATCACCTCCATTTTCTTACTGGTTAGTTCTCTCTCTGTGCAGCACAACATTCTTCTGGCTTTTGCTATTGCCTTGTCACATTGCTTTGCAATCTTCAGATCCACAGACACTATCACCCTAAGATCCCTCTCTTGGTCCGTGCACATCAGTCTTTCACCCACCATCACATACAGCTCTTTTGGATTACCACATCCCAGAAGCATGACTCTGGGTTGCCTACATCTAGACAGGCCAAACCACCAGCTTACTAACTGAAGGGAAGGGTTAGGTGCTGCACAGTCCAGCAGAGCCTCCCAGCAGCCACTGACTAAATGGAGATTAGCAGAACTCCCCCACAGGGCAACTGACTCACAGATGGAAGAGTGGTTCTATGCAGACCACCAATGAACCTCTAGCCAGGGGTCAACAATCCAACTGAACAGCTTTGTGTGTTCTTTTGCCTCTTCCTTTTGGTCCTCTATCCTATGAAATGCCTAGGACAGTTTATTTCCTGCAGAGATTTTCAGTTATAAAAGGCTCTTGACAAGCTTACCTTTAACACCTGAGTCCTTCTTTACAGGTTCCTTAGAGCATTGCTTTTTCACCTATTTATTCCTATCCCACTACTTTTCACTAGTAGCTACAGCTTCTATTACAATTGCAGTTGTTTCTCCTCTGACTACTGGGCTTCCAGAAACTTAACAGCTGTGTTGGACACTTGTCTGTGCAGCTATTCTGACATCCACAGTGATTTCTAATAAAGGTTATTTGGTATTCAAGAATTGAGTTATCTAGTATTTGAAGCTGGAAAAGTAAAAACGTTTAAGTAACTGTTCAGCAATTCAAGAAAAGGCTTATAATTTGTGAGAATAGTACAGTTTTACATGTGACATTTTATTTAAATTGTTAATGAGCTGTTGTGATGCAAAATTATACAAAGCAGATAACTAGTAGTAAATTTTGCACATAGTAAAATTACATGCAAAAGTTGTTTCACAGAATATTTCTCACAAAAAAAAAAAGCTAGACCTTAATGTGGTGCAATTATTTTTTGTGATATTTTGTCTAGCAAAACTGCATGCAATTTTTTGACCAGGCTCATTTGCATAGGTAGAAAAATAGCATACAATAAACAAATAGTGCACACAGAAAAGTATACTTTAGTACATGAACCTCAGAGGGAAATGGAAGGTTAGAAGGTAGCAACAGGGTTGAAAAATGGAATAATGTAGAAGTGTGAAAGGCAGAGAAAGAGAAATAAGACATGAAGGATATAGGTAAAGAATTTAAAGCATGCTAATGGAGGGAAAAGGCAAAGAAAAAAGATGAAGAAAAGTGAAATAGACAAAAAAAATCAATGGTGGCGAGATGGTGAGAGAGAAAGTTGTAGAAAATGGAAGAGATGCAGAATGCAGGTAGAATAAAAAGAACTAGGAAAAGGAATCAGATGAGCACAGACATGATGAAAGTAGGGGAAAGATGACAAATCTGACAAGACAAAAAAGTTCAGATAATAGGGGAAAACAAGTATCAAACGTATATTCTCACTGCAAATACACGTGTGGGAGTGGCATTCTGTAACCCTCCAGTCACATCCAGTTCCTGTCTGCCTGTTGTAGCCATGGATCTCTGTGCCATTGCCAACTGTGTAGAGTCCTGTGCCCTCTATTCCCCATTGTAAGTTGTCCCACTGGAGCACCTCATGTCTATCCCAGGACTGTGGAGTGCCCGACATTGTGACATCGCTGCTGTATCCTATCTTCTGTTGAATAATAGTTCTGATCTAATCAGTTTATTACAAGCTCTGTCACAACAAAATTAGAGGACCAAGAAGTTTCAAAATTGAGATGTGAGCATAGGACACTATAAGGCTTTAACCCCCCTCTTTGCATGGTAGTAAGGACACATTTAAAAATTGTCTCTACTTCTCCCTCCTTTATTAGCACATCGAAGGAGAATCTACCTTTAGCTAGATGTACATTTTTTTTCAGGTGACCACTTCAGATATCAAGGAAGCTGTAAATTCCTCATACTCTTCAGGGTGTATGTTAGACCTCTGTTCATTCCAGCAGATATGTAATTTAAAGCAGACCTTTGCAGATTGTATTCAAAGATTGTTAATTCATCTTTCCCAGCAGCGTTATTGCCAAGTTAATTGAAAAAATGCCATTATTCGCCCAGTTTTTTTTAAAAGTGTGTCTGGATTCCTCTGAGCCAGGTAACTATGGACCTCTCTCTCAAACCTACCTTCTTTAAGTAAAGTTATAGGAAAGTGTGAACTTAGGCAGCTAAACAGCT
This sequence comes from Rhinatrema bivittatum, assembly GCF_901001135.1. Classification (NCBI taxonomy): domain Eukaryota; kingdom Metazoa; phylum Chordata; class Amphibia; order Gymnophiona; family Rhinatrematidae; genus Rhinatrema; species Rhinatrema bivittatum. The sequence goes on along the minus strand of NW_021821428.1, from coordinate 61,157 downwards.
TTGTTGACGAAAAAAACTTCCTGGATACTCATCAGTGTGGGGTTTAGACCAAATCAAGTACCAAGGCCCTAAAAACTACAGCTGTGGGTAGATTTCTATGTGAAGTAGATATGGGAAGAGCTACCATCATGGTGGGGTTTTTTTAAGACATATCATCCACCGTTGATACACTTAGGAGTGAATTTTCAAAGGAGTCACTTGCATAAAAGTAGCAATTTTCAAAAGCCCTTTTACGCACAAATCCTTTTGAAAACAATCTCTTCAATCATCAGATTCTGCTCAGTAGTTTTGGGGCAATTGGGGTAGGGGGAACTGTACTAATTTGATTTAAATAATTTTTAATTTCTCATACTTTGCAAGTCAGATGGAAAGATCACTTTTCCTCAGTGAAAAGAATTGCCACTGGAATTCCACAAGGTTCAGCACTGTTTGCTATGTTATTTAATCTCTATTTGGTCCTGCCTAGGAAATTTAGTTCCTATGCAAGTTTTATGCTGATGATATATAGCTTTATCTCCCCATAAGTACTTCCATCCAAGGTGCATTAAATACATTGAAAACTTGCTTGCACTCTGTTGAAATTTGGATGTCTATCAATGGTCTTGTTTTAAATCTGGGTATAATTGAAGTTCTGTAAGTCAGTCGATCTCCAGCTCATGAGAACGTTTGTAATTTACAAATCTGTTTTAAAACCCTTTAAGCTTCAGTTACTAAGGTATCTCAGATATATATATTATGCTGAGATTATTTTAGATCAGTGGTGCAAACCCTTGTTTTATCCAGCCTCAATTACTTTAATAGTATCTATTAAGAGTTACCTAAAAATTACAAAGTTTTACAAGTTGCTCAGAATTCTGTGGCTTGCTTATCACTGGTTGTAGAAGGGAACATAGAACCCCATAAATTGATTGATCTGTACTGGCTTCCTATTCATTTGCATACAGAATTCAAGTTTCTCACTTTCTTCTTGCAAGGCTTTGGTATCTCCACTAGATGGCCCTAGATTTGTGGTGTTGGAAAAGAGTTTTTTGGGGTTTTTTATCTTTTGGGTTTTGGAAGGAAGTTTTGCCCACCCTTCCTGCCCAGGAGAAGAGAGAGAGGATTTTCCCTGCTGTGCTTGGTGTTAGGATGTTCAACCCAAAAGATCAAATGTAACATCAGAGAGGGGAGTTGAGAGTGTACAAAGAGTCCATCTGCAGACCACCACTACAATTTCTACCCCAGGAAAAGAGAATGTCTGTGACCTCGGGTATTTTTTTCTTACTGTGGAAAGAGAAACCCATTACTGACCAGGGGAAAACTACCCTACTAGGAAGTCTTACTTTCAAAACCTGAGAGGAGAGTTTATCCTAGTAACATCTTCCCTGAGGGACACTTTTCCAGAAAAAGTGGGATTGAGACTGTGAACAAATTATGGATGTAACAGTAGGAAGATATGTTTGGTGCCAGATGATAACGACTGAAGACTTGTCACAATCCATTTTGGGGTTTTTTTAACACCTCACTCAAGTGTCCAGTGTGATTACTGGCACAAGGACAGAGAGAGACATCGAGTATACCCAGAGAGGTTTGCCCCCTCTCTCTCTCCAAGATGCCTTGAGGCCTGGAGGTTTAGTCTCTTCCCCCCCCCCCACCTCCACCCCCCCCCCCCCAGAGGCTGTACAGACTGTGTGACTGCATGCAAGGACTTAGCCCCAGGACTGAGTGTGACCCCTGCCTTCTCAGGACTGAGTGTGACCCCTGCCTTCTCAGACACTATCCAAACAAATTTATATTAACTTGGTATACTCCAGCTTCCTCGTTATGTTCTACTAAAAGACTGCAACTTGTGATTCCTTTTTTTTTTTTTTTTTTAAAGATTATCGGCTACAATCAACACAGGCCTGTGCCTTTTTGATTGCTGTCCTCAAATGTGGAATGACCTACCAATGGATCTCAGGTATAAGAGAGATATATTACAGTTTATAAAGCAATTGAAAACCTTTTTATTTCTTGAAGCTTTTGGCACTTTATTTGAAACAGTTTCTCGGTTTTTATTCTTATAGAAATATGATGGCAGAAAGACCATATGGCCTATCTAATCTGTTTATCCCTAAAATCCCTACCACTCTTCTCAGAGATCCCCTGACCTTGGTTCCATGCTTTCTTGAATTCAGATTATGTCTGTTTCCACCACTTCCATTGGATGACTGTTCTACATATCCACCACCCTTTCTATAAAGAAAATTTTCCTTAGATTATTCCTCAGTCTACCTCCTTTCACTCTCATCCCATGACCCCTCGTTGCAGAGTCTCTTTTCCATTGAAAGAGGCTTGCCTCCTCTGCATTCATACCTTGGAGATATATAAATATCTCTATCATATCGCCCCTGTCTTGCCTTTCCTCTAGGGTATACATGTTTACATCTTTAAGTCTATTCCCATATGCTTCACAATGAAGACCACTGACCATTTCAGTAGCCACTTTCCAGATTGACTACATCCAGTTTATATCTTTTTGAAGTTGCAGTCTCCAGATTTCTACACAGTATTCCAAATGAGGTCTCACCAGGAACTTATACAACAGCAATATCACCACATTTTTCTGCTGACCAATCTCCTCCCTATGCACCTACCTAAGTATCTTTATGGCTTTTGTTCTCTTCTTCTCCATCTGTTTGGCCACTTTAAGCTCATCAGATATGATCACCCCCAGATCCTGCTCTTGATTTGTGCATAAAATAATTTCACTGCTTATGCTGTACTGCTTGCTTGGGCTTTTGCAGGCCAATTGCTTGACTCTGCAGTTTTTAGTATTACATCTTAGCTGCCAGACTCTAGGCCATTCCTCAAGATTTGCTAGATCCCTCCTCATATTTGACACCTTCCTGGACATCTATCCTGTTGCAGATTTTGATATCATCTGCAAAAAGGCAAACGTTTTCCGATAGTCCTTCCACAATATCACTTACAAAACTTTTCAAAAGAATCAGTCCAAGGACAATCCCTGTGGCACAGCACTAATAATGCCCTCTTTCCTAACAAAAAGGTTAGTTGCCCTTACAATATTCTTCAGTTTTGGTCACTGCTCTTCTACTTCCCCTAGATTTTCCCATTCATCTAACAACTCTTTGAAGTACTCTGCTATTTTAACAAAGTTAAGGCCAGATGTACTGAGCAATTTTCCCATAGACATGAAATGGGAAAAACCATTTAGTGCATCAGCTGTTTAAGTTTTCCTGAAGTCTAGCATCCTCATCTTAGAATGAACCATCACCATCTGTGCTCTAATTCTGAACCCCAGATCATCCACTATGACCTCGGAAACACTGTCCCTGTTGGCAAGCAGCAGGTCCAGTATTGCTTCCTCCTGTGTGAGTTCCCGTACAATTTGACTGAACTATTATTCTCCTTGCAGAGAGTTCAGGATCTCCCTGCTTCTAGAAGCTATTGCAGCTAGGATTTCCCAGTCATTTTGAAATCACCTAGCTATAGCATCTCCTCTTTCATAGCAGCTTTATGAATATCCTCCATTAAATTTGTCTCCATTTCTTCTGCATGCGAAGGTGGTCTGTACATCACACAGCTATAAACGGATTTTCACCTTAAACTGTAATTTTGAAGCCTATATGAAGCCAGTGATCAACCCATCTGTTCTTTGAGCTCCCTGCATTCAGCATGTAGTGTGATTTCCTCTGTTTTACTTCCATTGACTCATCTAATCTGATATCAAAAAGTGCCAGATGTGCCCCACAGTAGGTCATAAAACATTAGCATGCCTTGCTCTTCAGTTCTTCCTGTCTTCTCTGCACTCCACTCACTCCAGAAGATTTGACCATCAGTACAAATGCACTGCATGGCGACAGCATAGGTCGTAAAATTCAGCAGCCCTGTGAGATTATACGCCATTCTTTTTTCTTGTCCCATATAGATATCATTAAGTAGAATCTGAAAGGACAAAAATTCAAGCAGGAAATGTTTTAAGTTAAAAGAAAGAAACCTAGCCACATATATTTGACATCTCAAAGGATTTCAGAAAACAAATCAGTTGCATGTTGAAATGAAATATGCTTACAGAAATCCATCCAATGACAATGCCTGTGAGTCTAGGCCAGCTATGTGGAATACCATATTTTTGGTGTGTAATAGTAATATGAATTTTCACACATACACACACATACGCACAATGGATTTTGACACTTCTTTCCTTATATATGATCCTGTAGCAGCTATCCTATGATAGTCAACTACGAAAATTAATTTGTTAGACATTTTGGAATAAGAGTGATAAGAACAAGAGAGATTTTATAAATGCTCGTTGAAACATATTGGACTGAATGATTTTCTTTTTAAATACAATAAACCAGAAAGGTGGTCATTTGTTAAACAGAAATGGTGACTGGCCCTTAAGTGCAGGGCAATTTGCCACCAGGCTATAGATAACTTCCAAAATAAATAGTTGCATCACTAGTTACAGACATGCAGCTATATATCAGGTACAATCCTGTTGTATTCTGTTAATGCTTTCAAAGAGTGTATTATTTAAAATCAGAAATATAATATTCTAGGATCGATGTTATATATACAGCAACATAAGACTAAATATAAAGTAGTCTAAACTTGCATACCCATGTACTATTGGCCACTCTGTACTGAAGATTGCATTTCACGGAGAGTGAATAAGGCACTAGTAGGGGTCTCTTCCAGATTACTGTAAGCATTTGTTTCATTCCTTGAAGGGGTTCCACTGAAACCAATTCCGGTGGTGCCGTTTTCACTGAAATTAACCAAAATGAAAATTAATACCTTTGAAGATTTTACACACACATATACATGTGTGAGAATGGCCGAGCAAAGCTTCTGGGCTGGAGCAGTAAACCACATTAACTCCAGCCTTTTCTAATGCAATATTCACTTTTATTCATATAATCAACAACATAATAGTGGTCTGCCTACCTTACACACAGGGTTATAGACTGTCTTCCCTCTGGACAGTGTACATTTAATCCCTTCTGGTTTGGTCAGAATAGATTTACAGGAGCTGCCTCTCCTGGAGAGGTAGGGGCCTCCTGATTCCAGCTGGGCTTACCCTCTTATCCTGCCCCAGGTGGTCCTGCCCTCAGGGCCCCACCCACAGAGCTCTCTCCCTCTGAAGGATTTAAGGTAGACCAGGCATCCCGCCTGATCCTGCACACATAAAAAGGGGAAACCAGGATCACTCTGTCACAACATGATATATAGATATATACGCAGAACAGTAGATTCATAGTTCTGAGCTTTGGTAAAAAGGGTTTCATATTTAAATACTTAGAATAAGATAGAACTTTTTCCATTCTAGCAAACTCAGAATTGAGCTAATTCTGGTACAACCTGAAGCTTTGGGTAGCACAAAACTAATACTCCTAGGATTAGAAATCCTAAAACAACTTTATGTAGAGATTCGTCTTTAAATGGCAGCTAACCATTCTTCAGCTTATCTTTCATCTCCCCTCAAATCAGATGCTTTAAGAAACAAACAACTTCGGCAAGATGGAAGAGGAGAAAAAGAGGGAGATCCTAAAAGATTAATTTGTAAACACGCTTTCTTTAGGTTTTGCAATTGTACAATTTAAACAAATTTGGCAATTAATGCATTACTTGGGATTTTGACAATTAACTGCTGCAGGCTTGAATTTTGCATTGAAAACCTGGAATTATAATTTTAAAATAGCACAATCTTAAAACTCAATGTTTTCAATCTGACTTTGGATCTTATATAGGAAAAATACCCAGAGAATGCTACTTGATCTTCCAAGAATTGAGAATGCTATTCAAATAATTCAGACATTGATTCTGAAAAGTCTATCTTGTAAACTGAATTATTTATTTTAATTATTTTGTTACTGAATTTTTTTTCTTTTGCTTAATTATACAACTCTCTGATTTGAACCATTTTCTCTTTTCAGGCAAGTGATGATAGGAATTAATTGTAAAGGAATAGAAAATAAAACTGAGAATATCATAATGCCTCTGTATAGATTCCTGGTACAACCACACCTCCAGTACAGAATACAGTTCTGGTCACCACATCTCAAAAAAGATATAGCGGAACTAGAAAGATACAGTGAAGGACAACAAAAATGATAATCGGGATGGAATAGCTCCCTTATGAAGAAAGGCTTGACAGATTAGCATTCTTCAGCTTTGAGAGGAGACAGAGGCAACATGATAGAAATGTATAAAATTATGAGTGGCGTAAAATGCAGGAATTGGGAATTGCCATTGACCCCTTCAAATAGTACTGCTTTAACCCTTAGTTACTAATCACGTGTTATATTCCAATCACCCCCATCCAGCCTGTGATCATGATTTTACCTAGAGGAGGGGTGTTCTGTTCATGCTCAAGGTTGTGTGAGGTGGGTACATAGTGAGAGAGCAAAGAGAATGCATTATATGTCACCAGGTGCTGTGAAGGAGAATGTAAGAACTACCCAGCACTCTGGTAGAGCACCTAAGTGTTCCTGGAGAGGACTTACACAGAACCTTGTGAAACTCCAGCTGGGAGAACTCACTATTTAAGAGCAGAGCTGTGAGTACTGGGAGATCTGAAGTTCATGTAAACTCAAGAAGTGCAGGTTCTGAAGGACCATGCCATCTGATGGTGGGGAAACGATGGTACTCACCATAACATCTGATAATGTGCAGAGAATGTTTTGAAGTGATCTAAATGCACAATTGAAGACAAATGTCTATGGGAATCGTGCTGTTTTGTGTAGATAAAGCAAGTTGTTTTTGAAAAAACTGTTTGGTCATTGCTTTATTGAGTTACACCAGTCCTATGGCAGCCGTAGGACCCATCATGTAACCCTTCCCATGGAGCATTCATCACTGATAGAACAGTGAAATATCTGCCATCAGCAAAGGAGGGTTATAGTTGTGGCATCCTAGTTCCACTGGGACTAGGGTTTTTCTAAAAAAAAAAACTAACTGGTAGCAGATTTAAAGAAAATTATTTTTCCAGTCAATGCATAATTAAGCTGTGGCATTTGTTTCCAGAGGACGTGATCAAAGCTAGTAATTTAGTTGGGTTTAAAAAATGTTTCAATTTCTGGAGGACAGATACATTAATTATCAGCTAGGTAGGTTTGGGGGAACACAACCTCTTACTGTCACAAGCTAGGAGTGACAGGGAATGGATCTCCCTATTAGAATATGCTGCATACTTCCTAATGATCCAGATTGGCTACTGTCAATTGAGTATGGCATTTCTTATGATGGTGAATGTACTCTATTTTCATTCCCTATTGTATTCTTTGTAGGTTGTGATAATTCTTTTTTTTTACCAATAAACAATATCTAACTATCTTGCTGTACATAAGCTTTTTCAGACTGCACAAGTCCCTTCTTCAAATGTGACACTGGATCTACTTAGAGTACTATGCAGATTTATCCAGTAGCATGTTCCAGAGCAAGAGAAAATAATATTTTCCTAATTAATATAGGGTACTACTGCAGGACCCTAGCAAAGATTATTTAAGATCATTATTAGAAACAGACAATAAAATTACCTAATTTCAGTGTATTCACATAGACCAAATCAGATCGAGCTTCTCCCAAGGCATTTTCAGCAATCACCTCAATCTCATATTCAGAAGTAAAATTAATATTTGGGTAAAGGAAAAAACATGAGCTGTGGCTTGAATGGCAAATTATTTCATCACCAGGTCTGCAAATAAAATAAACAGTGTGTAACTGAATGCAATGACAAGAAACCTTGTCTAACCTGTCAATGTGAATGAAAGGACATTGTTTCCCTGATAACCATTAATGACCAGGTCAAGAGTTCTTAAGAGCTATAAACAGGTCTGGTTTTCTGGGTAACCAAGTTATGCAAATTAACCAGATCTAATGCAATTCTCACTGACAACCCCTGGACTAGGCACAGTGAACTTTATCTTGTGTCTCATGGTACCCTTTCATTACAGAAAGAGATAATTATTTACATTTAATTGTTCAAGTCAGTGTTTTCTTGAATTAATATTTATGGATTCTGAGAAATCACATGACCCAAAGGACAAACATTTGGGAAGGAGGTCAGAATTTCTATTACACAATAGCTTGTCCATTAGGAACAATTTCTATTATACAATAGCTTGTTCATTAGCAAGTCATACAGGAGAAATCTTTCTGAACCTACTGCAGATTAGATAGAGAATGTTGCACAAAGAATACTTCAATATTAGACAACTTAACTATGTGCATGTTTTCAATTATTTCCTTATAAAATGTAGAGCTGTATCATCTGTACTGTCCTTTTAAAATGACATGGAAACAATATTTCTTATAGTTTTGGGTCATTTTCCATTCAAAAGAAGACAAAAAGCATGAGATATTCACAAAATATGCATTATTCAAAAAAATTGTGCATGTGAAAACATTGCACTCATTAAAATAAAGCAAAATGAACAAAAACAAATGACAGATGGAAAAACTAAATAAAACAAAATGAAATGAAAATCAAAACACACAAGGAAGAGACTGTTTTCTCTGCACACCCCTAATTAAATGTTATTCTAAGGATTTTATGCTTGTATACAATGAAAAAGTACATATATTGCCATATATTTGGATCATTAACCAGAATCAGATCTCTATTTAGGATATGATTATACTAGGAACAAAATGTCTGATTGTTTTATACTCTGTCTATATAATCAAGTTATATTATACTAAAAAAAAGGATGAACAGTAGTATCCAACACTGATACTTGAAAGCCACAAATCAATCTGGTTTTCTGGATATTCATAATAAATATGCATAAGACGAGGCAACTGTATGTAAATCTATCTCATACATATTTATTTAAAAAATCCCATAAACCCATCTAGTTGTGACACCCAAGAATTGTAGTTGGATACCCCTTGGTTAACAGGATATCACTGATTCTTGTAAATCATGTGATTTCTTATAAATTGAGCCCAGCAGACAGGATAAAACTTAAGACTAAACTTGTATCTTTTTTTTTCCAAATCAATAGATCAACAGTGAGAGATTTGGTAAAGTTTATATTATCCAAACAGTTATAAATTGTTCAAATAATAAGCTTTTGATATGCATTTAAAGAGCTGGGTATTCGTGCTTTTGTAGTCAGTCACGGTCCCCCGACACGAACCGTGTTTCGTAGACTGCATCGGGAGGAACCAATCTATAAATAAAACTGACAACAGATGAGGACATGCAGCAGGTCCAGGTGAGGGAGAGAATGGTCAATAGGTGTTTCGTTTTTTACAGTTGCTTAATCTGTTAAGTTAGTAGGGGGGAAGGGAGTGGGACGGCTGAGCGATAGCGGCGAGGGGTGACGCCACGACTCTCATGGAGGGTATTCACGAGGGAGGCAGTTGATCAGAAAGGAGAAAGGTTTGGGATGAGGAGGGGCGGGGGGGGACCTCTGAATGGGGTATATTCTGGTATCTGGGATAAGAGTGGGGTTCGGGTGCAGCAAGGGACTGGGCAGACACAAGAGGTGCTCTTGGTACACTCAATACATATTGCTCAGGGGGACCGGGAGAGGAGCAAGGAGAAGGATTGGCCCTATGGGTAGCACAAAAATCATTTCTGCTAATGTAAAAGATCTCTGCTCTCCCACCAAAAGACGAGTGTTCGTTCACGATCTGCAATCGCAGATATATTATTTTGCCAAGAGATGTACCTAACCAAAAGGTATGAGAGACTCTTGCAATCACAGGTATTCCCGCAGGTTTTTTCATGTGGCAGCTACTGCGCATAATAGATACTGCGAGGTGGGGATCCTGTTCTCTAAACTGGTGGTGGTGGTGGATGTGATATTGGTGGTGAGGGACACAGAAGGCAGGTATATCCTATTAAAAGCAAAGATTATTAACAATGTCTTGTATACCCTCCTCAACATATATGCCCCAAATTCGGATCAGGCCTGCTTTTTTGCCAAAGTATCACAAATGATGAGTGAGTGGTCAGAGGGGCACCTTATATTAGGGGGTGACTTTAATTTAACCCGGTATCCATATCTATATAGGGTTTGTACGTTTGTTTTCCTGTCTGCACATGCACTGGAGGCAAGTGGCACATGCTATCTGCTGTCAGCGCACGAGCAGAGTGGCCTCCGGGATGCAGAGAAGCTATGGTTGAGCTGGCATCATCTTGAATGCTGTGGGCAGTGGAGCAAGGGCAAATACCTCTGTTTGCCCTGAAGTAAAGTGGAGGGGAACCGGGGGAGACCTGAATTTTTCCAAAGTTGGCTGGGGGATGAGGTTGAACATTGCTTTAAGTGGGGGAGGGCTTGGGGCAGATGGAGTCAATAGGACAATTTTGGCAAGCTTTTCTAATAATTTATGTATAAGCAGCGTACCTTCTTTTAACAAGGCTGTAGTTTGTCTTAAGATATGTATCTCTTCCTGGCATCCAAGTGCAAGTAAAATTCTTCTGGTCATAGTAAATGCAGGAAATATTTTCTGGCTTTTCTGGTGGGACTGTAAATAAAAAAAAGAAAAACAGTGTAAACAAATGCCACCTAATAATCACAAAATACATTTTTAAATCTGAAGTTTAGAATAGTTTTATTATTTCATGTAATTTTCCCACATAGATATTTCTTCTTTTGTAGTATGTTAACCCTTTGACTGTTGCTACAGTATTAGAGTTCAATCTGTTTAAAAAACTATGGCCATGCAACAGATAATATTTCAATAATTTATCCTAATTATGTATATTTTCATATTGTACACTCTTTACTTTTTCTCTTCAAGCAGTATATGAAATGCAATAAGATGATTTTAGAGGTCAATTTGCCCAATTTAAAGCCAGAAAAGTTGACATGTTGAACAGCTATTTGGGTTGGTTGGGCAAATATTTTAATTGCTATCTTGTGTTGGAAAAAAAATCTACCCTCAGGATGCTGAATAGCAATGAATAGGCTGTTAATAACCATGTGGTGGCATTTGGGACCGACTGGGCTCTAAGCTGCAAAATGTAGGATCAGGCTCATTACAATTTCTATGCACCTCTTAATCCCTTTTTTGGGCATGCAATAACCTTACTCAGGATGAAGAAAGCAGACAGATCATGCTCAACAAATAGCAGAGCAAACTAAGGCTATGAAGCAAGGCAAAGGAAAGAGTGAGGTTAGCCAGCGTCATTTGACATCACTAAGCCAGTGGGGATCATTTCTGCTCGAAAGACCATGGGACCTTGTTGCAAAGGGGAGAACCTAGGGTTAGCACAATCCAAGGGGAAGAGGAGTTTATTGTGCTTTTGTGGGGGAGGGGGGGGAAGATCATTTCACATTCTGTTATGCCTTTCAAAGAAGTCACCTAAGGCAGAGACTAATAATCAGCACAACCTCTTCATGAATGATCAGTGTAAATATACAAAACATAACAAGGGTCAAGGGAGGGGAAGGGATGAGGAATATCCCAGGGAACAACAGGACAGAATAACCACAGCTGGTAATATACCTGTATAACTGACCATGGTAAAACAGTTTAAAGACTAATTTGGGTAATTGCCAGGTTCTTGTGGCCTGGTTTGGCATCTGTTGGAAACAGGATGCTGGGCTTGATGGACCCTTGGTCTGACCCAGCATGGCAATTTCTTATGTTCTTATGTTCTTACTATTTATTAAGGTCTTAGTGCACTTTAGTAAATACTGCATTAACCTGGGTACAATTAGGCACATTATAAGACTAAAAGGCCTTCAGCACAGGACAGCAAGAGTAAGCCAGCGTACAACAGAGAATCACATGTCCCACAAAGGCTCCAGCTGCATACCGCCTACTCCACAAAGAACATCCCCTAAAACTGCTGTACTACTACAGTGTGCTCTGCCTTCCTAGAGATCCCTTTTTGCAGAGCCATGTTTATTTCTACACTACATCTGTCACCATATTAAGAAAGGGAACAATGTGACAGGCACCCTTTCCAAACCTCCCACTCTCTCTACTCTGGAGAAGAACCCTGCATGTCATCTGACACGTAGTTAAGCGTGGCACAAATAAATGATTGGACTTGACTGGAAGCAGAAGAGTAAATCTAACATCTCACTCTTCGTCCCCCTTTTATAAAGGCTATTCATTGTCTGAAAACTGCTTTGTCATGGGAGTACATACATACACTTCCCTAGCAGCGGTGCAGGTCACTTTAAAAGCTGCCATTTCATGCTACACAATAACATAATAATTACAGCAGATAAAGACCAAATGGTCCTTTCAGTCTGCCCAGCAAGTTTCTTATGGTAATAACTGCTGCTCCATGCAGGTTACCCCCATGACTTCTGTTAAGGATGGTAATATTTACATTCAAAACCAAGCAACTGTCAAACCCATAACAAAATTACTGCTAGCAATATTTTCATGGGGTGAGCAGCCTTCTTGACAATGCTGCTAGAGTATGTTTTGCTTTTGGACTTGGCCATAGCAGTCCTGTGCTTTCTCCCTGTATGTCTGCGTATCAGTACCGCAGACTGTAAAAGCCAGGGCCCAGCGTTAACTTTCTCTGAATTCAGTTCCCCTTTCTCTCCCCCACCGTCAAAGCGGAGAGCAATGTTGCCTTCTGTTAAGGGTACTAGCAACTGCCGCTCCATGCAGGCCACCCCCAAGCCTATATGTGTGTAGCAGAAGAGTTTTCTCAATTTCCATTCTCTAGCCAGCAGGAATCCTCTGCGTTTGTCCCTTTGGAATTCCATTACCATTCTTTTCTGACCACCACCTCTTCTGGGAGGGTATTCCATGCATTCACCACCCTTTCTGCTAATGCTCACTGCCTGACTAAACCAAGTCATAACCACAAGCAGGGCCGCCATCAGGGCAGTATTCTTGGGCCTGCAGTATGGGGCCCCAGGATCTACTGCCACATATGGGGGCCCGCAGCCGCCAGGCGGCAGGTGCGCTTGGGGGATGTATTAGTTCATGGCAAAGAGGCCCACTGAGGCTCTCTCCGACAGTCTGTCGCCCAGGGGCCTACTGAAACCTGGAGCCGGCCCTGGGTGCGGGCCCCAGAGAAGGGAGAGAATCAATGCTATGCGTGTCTTTTAGACACACATAGCATTGATTTACAGAGCACCGCAGACAGAGACTCGTCCGCGCGCTCTGTCCTGCCAGCGTTCACTGTCTGACGCGGCTGTGACGTCACCGCCGCGTCAGACAGTATGCGCCGGCAAAGCGCGCGGGCCGTCGCTGTCTGCTTGCTAGCTGGAGGCCGAGGAGCCGCGGAGTCCCCGGAGCGCAAAGGGTAAGTAACAAGTTTGTTTTGCCGGTGCATTATCTATTTATTACTGGGGGGACGTCTGGTGCATTATCTATTTATTACTGGGGGGAGCTGGTGCATTATCTATTTATTACTGGGGGGACGTCTGGTGTATTATCTATTTATTACTGGGGGGCTGGTGCATTATCTATTTATTAGTGTGAACTAGGCCTAACAAGTCAACCGCTGAATGAATGGCCACATGAGGGAGGGTTTACATTGAATTTTCGGCTTCCGTAATCAAGCACATAATGTGTATGATCGGGAAGGCCCAAAGCATAGTAAGACAGTTTTTTATGTGCGAGAAGCACTTTTTTTCTCTTTTCTTGATTAAATGCATTTTTTTATTATAAGCAGCAGCTACTAAAATGATTTTGCAACAGACTTTCTTTGTTATATAGAACACAGTTGGAACACGGCCTTATACATAGTAAGCAGTTTATCATAGACCTTGATTACTAGCAAATGTTCATTATTTGTCTCTAGTAAATTCTGATAACCCCAAAGAATGTACCATCACAAATCTGGCTCTCAAAACGGAAGCAGAAAAGAGAGCGTAAAGAAGAAGAGGAAAAGTTGAAGAAAAAAAAACTCATACAACAGTACTTTCAAAAGCCACAAAGTGACAGGGGAGATGAAGTTCAGGAAATGCAAACAGAAGCTTCTCATGAAACAGTTGAGCCGACTACTTCATCCTGTCAGGTAGCTGCACCTGTGAGCATTTCTTCAGTGATAGAAGAAGAGGCTGAAACATTGTGTAGTATGCCACCATGTGCAGTATCAGAAGACGATGCAGACACACGGTCCTGCACCTCGTCACCGAAAAGACCTGTCATTATAGATGAAGATTCGTCTTCAGACCAAATTGTGACATCCCGTGTTTGTACAGAGGTGGAAGAAGAAACACCTTCCTGCACAAATGCAAGTTCCTACCCTGAGAATGACGATGTTGCCCTAAACACAACTTCAATAGAACAGTCACACGAGGAAGAAATTGACTGGAAAGACCCAGCACTATGGCCAGATGTCCTCAAAGACAAAGAAAGAGAGAAGATTGTCCTTTCTGGACTTTTCAATGTCGAGCAATTAAAGAATATGGCACAATCACTACCTAAAGATGCTGACACTCGTTCTTTCAGTGATTTTCTTCTATATGCCAAGTCATCAAATGGACGTGAGAAGATTTTAAGAGATTGGCTGAGATGGAGTCCAAGCAATAAAGTACTGTATTGTGTAACTTGCATGGCATTTACTAATGACTCTATATGTAAAACAGGAAGCATGCTTAGTAGGAAGGATGGTTTTGATCCATCGAAGCACAAGTGGCATCGGTTGTACATAAAGTTGCCAGAGCATGAACACTCTTCACAGCACAGAAGGAACTACTGGAGGTGGAGAACACTTCAAAATTCTATAGGTGGTCATGGTGTTGACTATGAGATTCAAAGAAATTTGTCGAAGGAAGCCGATAAGTTTATAGCTCTTTTAGAAAGACTTCTGGATGTCACATTGCATCTGGCTTCAAGAAACATGGCGTTCAGAGGAAGTTCTCAAAGAATTGGAGAAATCCATAATGGCAATTTTTTGGGAACTTTGGAAATCTTGGCAAGATATGATAATTTACTGAGAGAGCATTTGGAAAAAGTCAAAGCTAGTCAGGAAAAGGGAAAGAAACTTTCAGCTCATTATCTGTCTTGGGCCACACAAAACAAATTCATTAATATTTGTGGAAAACATGTCCTGAATTCTATATTGTCAGAAAGGAAAGAAGCAATATACTTTTCAATAATATGTGATTCTACACCTGATTCTTCACATACGGCACAGAATGCAATCGTTTTACGATACGTTTACAGAAAGCCCCAAGACGGAAAATGGAACATTCGGGAAAGATTCATTGAATTTTTTGATTTTTTTCAGAAGACTGGAAAAGAAATTGCAGACATGATCATGTTTAGGTTGAATGAACATGCCATTGACCTTAAAGACTGCAGAGGACAGGGATATGACAATGGTGCCAACATGTCTGGCAGAATTAAAGGTGTAAGAGCCAAAATCCAGGAGACATACCCAACAGCTATTTTTTGTCCCTGTGCTGCACATTCTTTAAAACCTTGTGGGAGTGCATGCAGCAGCAAGCTGCCCTGAAATGAAGACCTTTTTTGGAAGTGTTAACAGGTTATATGTTCTGTTCAGTAGCAGCCCTGCAAGATGGAACACATTGATTGAAGAAGATGGAAGGTCCCTGCATGGTTTAAGTGACACTCGGTGGAGTTCAAGAATAGAGGCTGTACGTCCAATTGCGCAGAATCTGCCAAGCATTTTAAAGGCTCTGGAAAAAGTTCTTGCATCCAGAAAACTCACAAATGATGCGCATTCAGATGCCCAAGGTCTATATGACTATTTTTTATCCTTTCGGGCAGTGGTTTTAGCAACATTCTGGGTAAAAGTGCTTACCAGCTTCGAGGAGAGAAACAAAATACTTCAATCAAGGTCTATTTCTATGGAAATTGGTGTCGCTAACATTAAAGCTCTCTCTGAAGAGATGAAACTGCTTCGAGAAAAGTGGCCTGTTTTACTTTCTGAAGCTAAAGCTGTGGCAGATTGCATGGAGATTCCCAAGGAACTACTGAACCCTCAACAATTGCGGCAAATAAAGTCAAGGCATCATGATGCAATAGATCCTGAAGATCATTTTAAAGCTAATGTCTTCCTTGTGGCAATGGACACAATAATTTCTGACCTTCATCAACGCTTCCAGTCTATGGAGGAAGTCTGCAAGCTATTTTCTCCAATCTTAAAAGTGAGAACAATGAGTGAAGAAGATCTGATGGCATCGACTGAGGAATTGATCTCAGCATACCCTGAAGATTTTACATCATCTTTACTCAGTGAGCTGCAACATCTTCGGAAAGTGTACGAAGCTACATTTCCAGAAGACATGGGTCCTTTAGATTTGCTTAACTCAATCTACAAACTAGAGCTTCAAGGAATATTCGGAGAGGTGTGTATTGCTCTTCGGATTTTCACCACCCTCCCACTTTCAGTGGCGGAAGGAGAGAGGGCATTTAGCAAACTTTCATCAATCAAGAACTATCTGCGTTCTACAATGAGTGAACAACGTCTAAACGGCCTGGCAATTCTCTCTATTGAGCATGAGCTTGCCAGACAACTCAGTTACAAAGACTTAATTAAAGATTTTGCAAATCAGAAAGTAAGAAGACTGATTGCTTCATAAACCTGAATTTGCTGTTATTTCCACTATGAGTCGAGATGGACACAATTCAGTACTCACACTGAACTGCTTTATTGGATAGAACCCACTGGATTTCTCAGATACTGTGCATTTATCTAAGTGATTTGAGTTTGTTGACTTGTTTTTATTTTTTTACACCTATGGTGGAGTTTACACATAGGTATAAACATTGTTGCATATACTTTATCCACTGAATGCTTGTGGCCCAGACATTTTGGCTGTATGGGGCCTCAAAATTCCTGATGGCGGCCCTGACCACAAGGGCTGAAGACATCATCACCACCCTTCTTCCTCTCATGGTCATCAATTCATAGATTGGGATTTGTCCTGGATTTTAAGCTCGCTATGGGGCTGATGTAATAAAACCCATGCTAAAATCTGAGTTATATATTAGCATTGATTTTATTGAATGCGTGTGTCAAATCCTATGGTCTGCAGAATGCAGGAAGGTAATTGACATGCAAATAGCCCAGGCGCAATGAAAATGCACTGAACTGAAAGAATGCCCTTTTTTTTTTTTTACTCCTGGTCTATTTCCAATTTAACCCATGCTAAAAAATACAAATGTACAGTCCCCCACCCCAGGTTACTGAACCCCTCCAAGGTATGTCAATGGGCCAAGTAATTCGGGTCTGGTCCGGACCCAGGGTTCCTCTTGAACTTTTGACTGATTTAAAAATAATAATAATTTAGAGGCCCCCCTCCCCAGATTACTGAATCCCTTCCCCCCCCCCCCCCCCCCAGGTCTGGCCTGACAAGCCAAGTGGTCTGGGTCCAAGTCCGGACCCAGGGTCTTCTTGATCTTTGTCTAATCTGGTTAAATTGTTTATTCCATGGTAGGTCCCATAATGTGCTTGTCCGGCTTCAAAACAATGCATGCTGACCTGCCTGTAGCTCCCTCATTTTGCCTCTACAGTTGGCTTTTGTTTCCCATTTTGCCACTCCCCAGCTCAGCTTCACTTATCTCTCACCTATTTATGGCATTCACATATCTCTCAGGGTGTTTACTCTTTATAACTACAATACCCATAAGTCCTATCAGCAAGGCCATGCTACTACTGTACTTACTTGTATCCTTTCCCATTCTGGAGCTCCTTCTGCTGCTCCAGGATAACAAGTGAAGTAAGTCTCTATATGTTTCTGAGACTACATTAACCAAAGGGCTTCTATTTAAAGTTACACTAGTTTCCTTTACTTTCCTACTTCTCTCTGCAATGCTATTACGCTGACAATCCGTTCACTCGGCCTTGCAGGGCCAGCAAAATACCCATTTTGTCACATATGTCAAACCTGCCAATTCTCCTGCATTGAATGTGACTCTCCCACTTTAAAAGATTATCTCACGCTCTTTTGTGCAAAGGCAGGAAACTCATGCCCAATGCAAGAGACTTGGGTAGTTGACAATGTTATCACTATGGGGGAGCAAAGGGTACAATTCAAGTGCCCCCCCCCCCCTTTTAGTGGTTCAATTTAGTGAGGTCCTGCCTCCTGACCCTCACTTTCCCGAGCACCCAGGACTGGCCAGATGGAGAAGCAGTAAAAAATCCATCCTGCTCTACCCTGCACTCTCCAGCAATTGTGCCGACACAGCTAGCACTTACCGCATCCAGCAGGTGGGGTGGAAAATGAGGCAGCGTGTTGCTTGTTCTGGAGGCTCAGTCTGTGTGAGTCCACCCACTCAGCCACAAGCATCCCCACTCCAGGCCGGAAATTCACGCCTCGGACCATGCTACCCCCCTGACTGCAAGCGCTGCCCACCAATCATAGAGAAGAGCGCAGGGAGGAGGCTGTAAAAGAGAACCAATGGGAATCCGAGGACCTTCCCTGTTGTATGAGCCTGGTCAATATAGTGGGCATGCCTGAAGCTGAAAATGCCGTCAAAGTGTGTGCCTATCATTTATTTGTATTATTCTGGGGCAGAGGGGGGGGGGGGGGGGGGGGGGAGTACATGCTGCAGAACAGGAGACTTTTTTCAAACTGGGGTAGCGGGCTGGATCCTATGGCAAAGGCATGAGAGATAGGCAGGCTGGAAGGATGGGGGAGATGGGCCTGTTCTGGCCCATAGGCCATAATTTGCCCACCCCTGCTCTAAACCCCTTGCGACTTGTGCTGCTGTTCACTGGATAGAGAGAGAGAGATTGCTTTGCTGGGATGAACTAGTGAGGAGGAAAGAAGAGGAAGGTAAGGTATCAGCAATAGGATGGCGAGAAAAGGAAGGAAGTAATAGGTGGAGAAGCAAATGAGGGAGAGGTGGGGGAAGAAGAGAAATGACAGAGGTGCAATAGGAGAGATGAGGGAGTAATGGGAAGGAAATAGTGGATAAAGGTGATGGAGGGAGGGATGAGAGAAAGATGAGGGTCAGAAGGAGAAGATGGGGGAAGAGCTGAGGGAGGAGGAGGAGAAAAAAAGATGAGGGAGAGTTGTAGGAGGAATGAAATAGTGAAGAAAGGAGTGATGGAGAAGAAGGAAGGTGTGTGTGAGAGAGAGAAAGGAGCAGGAGAGCTGTGATTCGGCCCTTTCAATAACACCAATAATACACAAGAGGAACACAAAATCCTAAATCCACACATTCTGCTGGCTTTACTAATGCTAGCCAAGGAGTATTTTAGTGCAGGTCTCAGCTAGGCTGAGCTCTTCTGAAGAAAGAAATTAAAAACTGGTGCCTCCTTGGCTGCACTAGTTCCAAGACTCTGGTTATCTGTTTTCTTAGGTGGGCTCTCGACCATCAGCCTGTGGAGTGTTACTCACACTAGAAATCCAATCAGTGCATGAGTTATCTTCTCTGGGAGAGCCATGTGAATATTCTTTTATAGACTGATATGTACCTTTTACAGCAAGCAGAGTCCTCTTCAATAGACCTGAGGCATCAGCAGGCTTTTTGTACTTATCCATCTGGGAAGAATTCAGTGATTTACCTCCAAGAAGTTCCCTTTTTTCTTCTTCATCTGCATATGAACAGGCGGCCATGCCCATCCCCCCCTCCCCCAAATCAACACTGCTGCTTAAGGACATCCGGCTCCCCAGGCCGCAAGCACAGTTCTTGAAATACTGATATGGCAGGGTTTAAGACTTCACTCATCCCATGCAATCCACGGGGGGCCTACTCACACCATGATACCAAGAAACTGCTGAAAGCATCTTCATGAGCTAAAGAAAATGCTGAGTACACCCACCAGTGCTATTGGTCCCTCTGTGGAAATGACAGACATGCCATAAGATGCTGAGCAGACTAAGAATCAAGAGCAAACTTGAAATCTGCCACTTCCTGTTTACTGAGAAAATAACTTTACTCTTGATATTTCCTATATTCTTTGGTTTATTCACATTTTGGCAACAAAGTCTCCCACTTTCGCTTGTCTATTAGAACAGAAAGCATTACCCTTAAGCCACACTGAATACTGAATATTAGTTATCCACTGAAGAATTTCAATGAAATGTTTCTTGGGCGATACTTACAGCCTGATGTAAGCTCAGTCTGCTGCAGGAGCTGGGGGTGTTTTAGAGCACGGATGTAGCACCTCACGTGGCGTCTCTGTGCAGTGAAGTTGCGGATGGTTACATGGGAAACTGTCTCATTCACGATACTGTAATATTCCTCGGGAATCAAGTCCTCATCCAGTTTCCAGTAGATGTGACTTGCATTGGCATAGGACAACTCATTTTTGCCCAAAACACAAGCCAAAGTTAAGCTTGATCCTCGCAGAATTACTGGATGCTGAGGAATAATCTGAGAATATCCCTGGTAATTTCTTTCTGGAAATAAGTAAGCAAAAAAAAAAAAAATCAAACAAGCATTTAAAAATATACACTCTATAGTACAGTGGAATCATGCAAGAGTTATTGCTATGTATTTGCATGTGTACCTACTTACTACTAATCTACTTTTCGTGTTTGTGTCCACTTTTATTTATAAAAAGTTAAGAGTACTGTAGAGAGGTGAGGTGAAGGGGCTGCACTACAGGAGCTAAATCAAGAAGTGGGAATGAAGGAAGAAGCTATGGCACTGTTCTCAGCTCAGCTAAAAGATGAACACAGCCCATGGAACTGAACTCTGCACTTTTCTTTCTATCAACAACAAAGAAACATTAAATCCCCAATTTCCTGCGGCAGCTCAAGGGAAAATGCACTGGCAAGAGTTAGACAATTCTGTGCATAGGTGTGCATTTAATATACAGTATAACACTATTTTACATTATAAAAATAATGTTTCCAAACTCGTGTGTGTCTGGATATTTCATTTTGTTCTTAATTGGTTTTCTTTCAATCCTTTCTCTATTTAAGGTTTTTACCTTTTTTTTTGTTTACTTTTCATTCTCATTTTTCTCCCCCACTTCCTTCCCTTCTCTTATCACAGCCTGTCTACTTCCTGTTGCCCCCCTCCTATCCTTCTCCCTTTTCCCCAGACTCTTCTTTCTTCCTTCCTGCAATATTCCCTCTCTTTCCCGGTTCAACACCATACCTTTCTTATCATGCCTTGTCCCCTATTCTATCCCCAATTTTCTCACTACCCAACCTCTCATTCCTTTCACCCTCTTTCCTGCTTCTCCCAGTCCAATCCAATCTCTCATCCTTACCCCCCCCCCCCCCCCCCCCAATTCCCCAGTCTTACCTCTCCTCTTCCATCCTACCATGCCAAATCCTCTGGCTGACAAAGGAGGAAAGCACGCTGTATCTGCTGCCTCCTGCTACCCAGTCTGAACACAGGGCACCCTGCCTATTTACAGTGTCTTATGCAGTTCAAACAATTCCTAGACCAAGTGGCAGCAGGAGACAGATGCAGCATGAAACACTGCTCTCCTCCTGCTGACTGACAGGCCGATGCAGCAATCTGAGCACGAAAACACTGTGCACTGGATTTCAGCACAGTTTTAACACTAGGATTCATTTCTTTTAAAATTCCCGATGCAGCAAGCTAATGATATGCTAATGCATCAGGAGTTTAAAAAAAACAAAAACTGGTTGCCTTTAAAAAAGTGTGTTTGACACAGGTTGAATGCATATTTTAACTCAGGAAAGGGAGGGACATATGAACATAAGAAAATGCCATACTGGGTCAGACCAAGGGTCCATCAAGCCCATCATCCTGTTTCCAACAGTGGCCAAACTAGGCCATAAGAACCTGGCAATTACCCAGGGAGCAGTCGCTGATGGCAGATCGTGCAATGGCAGCTGCCGCCACTTAAGCGGAGAAGTTCTTATCTGCAAAGTGGTATGTGACCATTTTTTTTAAATTACATAAGAACATGCCATACTGGGTCAGACCAAGGGTCCATCAAGCCCAGCATCCTGTTTCCAACAGTGGCCAATCCAGGCCATAAGAACCTGGCAAGTGCCCAAAAACTAAGTCTATCCCAATCTACTGTTGCTAGTAATAGCAGTGGCTATTTTCTAAGTCAACTTAATTAATAGCAGGTAATGGACTTTTCCTCCAAGAACTTCTCCAATCCTTTTTTAAACCCGGTTACACTAACTGCACTAACCACATCCTCTGGCAACAAATTCCAGAGCTTAATTTTTTCAGTAATTTTTAATGGGTTTTAAATGCCAGCACAGTAACACTGGAAGCTTAACTCCATCTCTGACCCTGGAGTTGTTTCCAGCGCTAAGAAAATCCTGGCCCAGCCAATGCACCTCTGCATTGAGGAGTAATGCTTAATGCCCTCATTTGCATGGGATTTCCATGCGCTAAGTAATACATCCATTTTAGAATGCTCATTTTGGGAGCGTAAAACTTCTTGCGCATCGGCAGTAAAGTTTACGCTCACAAAATGAGCATTCAAATGCAGGCAAAGCTGTGCGTTTGTCAGAACACACCTTTCTGCATTGGCATGAGAGAGGGGGGATCAGAAGCAGTGCAGATGTGGGGAGAGAACTCCCATATGTGTACCCCCAGAGGTGCTTCAATCTGGCTCTTTCCTTCTCAACCAGCTGGTTTCCTGTGATGCGGCAGGGATTGCCAAATCCTGTGCCACAGTCCAGATTCTTGCATTCCTTGCCTTAGCATCAGGGAAAACCTGACGCTGAATATGCAGGAAACACGCTGAGAAGAATATGGAGAGAAATAATGACTTTATCCAGGGCACCTCTGCACAGCTGTGCACTTTACATATAGTACAGATGTACTACCAAACACCTCTGGTTCACATAAGAAGTTGCTATACAGGGACCATCAAGCCCAGCATTCTGTTTCCAATCCAGGTTACAAGTACCTGGCAAGTACCCAAACATTAAATAGATCCCATGCTGGGAATAAGCCCTAAAGAACGAATTTTAAAAGCCCTATGCATGGCAAATCCGGGAGATACGCAAATGCCTGGGACATGAGCAGGCCACACGGATTTTAAGAGGCCTGCAGCCACGCACGTATCTCCTAGTGTGCACATTGGAAAGAATTTCGCAAAAAAGGGCAAGCCAGAGATGGGCATGGGCAGGCCAGGACAGCACCATTAAGTCTGAGTCATGCACAAGTGCATGCCAGGATCCGACGACCACATAGGTTGCTGCTGCTATGGACTGAGGGTAAGTAGTAAAATAAAAAAATCTAGGGTAGTCTGCGGGGTTTTAGGGGTTGGGGCTAGTAGGGTAAAAAGGAGGCAGATTAGGTAGGGAGTTTACAAAAGACGAACTGGGAGGGAAGACGGAAATAGACCCTGTGTCGCCGCGCATATCTACTAAAATCC
The DNA here is from genome assembly GCF_901001135.1 of Rhinatrema bivittatum. NCBI lineage: Eukaryota > Metazoa > Chordata > Amphibia > Gymnophiona > Rhinatrematidae > Rhinatrema > Rhinatrema bivittatum. The sequence goes on along the minus strand of NW_021821428.1, from coordinate 37,984 downwards.
CCCCGCATGAGACAGCATTCACACGCCAATATAAAATCGTGCGCATGGGTAGCGGATTTTATAACATGTGTGCGTCTCTGTGCACGTTATAAAATTGGCACATCCATGTGTTCCCGTGCATGACTCTTAAAATCTACCTTTTAGTCAGCTTGATTAATGGCAGTTTATGGACTTCTCCAGAAACCTATCCAAACCTTTTTTAAATCCAGCTACACTAACTGCCTTAACTACATCCTCTGGAAATGAATTCCACAGCTTAATTGTGCATTGAGTCAAAAATAACTTTCTCCAATTTGTTTTAAATGTGCTACCTGCTAACTTCAAGGAGTGCCCCCTAGTCCTTTTATTATCTGAAAGAGTAAAAAACCAATTTGCATTTACCTGTTAAAGTCCTTTCATTATTTTATTAGCAGTCTTTTCTCCAAGCTGAACAACCCTAACCTCTTTAGCCTTTCCTCATATGGGAGCCGTTCTATGCCCTTCATCATTTTGGTCACCCTTCTCTGAACCTTCTCCACTGACCAGAATTGCACATAGTATTCAAGGGCTGGTCTCATCATGGAGCAATACAGTGCCATTATGATATTTTCTGTTTTAGTCACCATTCCTTTCCTAATAATTCCTAACATTCTGTTTGCTTTTTGACTGTTTGCTTTTTGAGCCGACGATTTTAAAGTATTATCCAGTATGATGCCTAGATCTTTTTCCTGGGTGGTAGCTCCTAATATGGAACCTAACATCGTCTAACTACAGCAAGGATTATTTTTCCCTATATGCAACACCTTGCACTTGTCCACATTAAATTTAATCTGCCATTTGGATGCCCAATCTTCCAGTCTTTCAAGATCATCCTGCAATTTATCACAATCCGCTTGTGATTTAACTACTCTGAATAATTTTGTGTCATCGGCTAATTTGATCACCTCACTCGTCGTATTCCTTTCCAGATCATTTATAAATATATTAAAAAGCTCTGCTCCAAGTACAGATCGCTGAGGCACACCACTGTTTTCCTTTTTCCATTGAGAAAACAGACCTTTAAATCCTACTCTCTGTTGTCTGTCTTTTAACCAGTTTACAATCCACAAAAGGACATTGCCTCCTATCCCATGAAATTTTATTTTTCTTAGAAGCCTCTCATGAGGGACTTTGTCAAACTCCTTCTGAAAATCTAAATACACTACATCTACTTGCTCACCTCTGAGTTGCATGTAATGTAATGGGAGCAATCGGTTCCTTGTATTGCCAGAATCCCCTTACAAACTTCATGCAGTATATAGTAAGTTAACAGCAGCACTCCCAGCCCTTTTGCTTCTTTAGACTATTGCAACTTTTTTCACAGAGCTGGCTGGACGCAGTACAGCTGTGGCAAAGATAAGGTACAGATACAAAGTCTTCATTTGATTCCTAATTTCTAACATAAATTTCTTCTGCTACTGAGTTCTTATCCTCTGCTTCAAGATTCTTCATCTTCCTGCTCTTCCTTCATTCCCACTTACTTAGGTTCATCTTTCTGTTCTCAGTGTTCTGGTCTTTACTCCCCACTCCTAAATTCAGGTTGTCTCTTACATACCAAATGTTATTACTAATTCTTATTGGAACTGATCTGCTAATTAGCTAAATCTAAAGCTAATTAGTACAGAGCACATCAGCAGGGTTTGTTGTTTTTTTGTCAAAGACTATGGGACTTTCCATCATTCACAGAAATGTCACCATGGCAGGAGGGTCAAACCAAAAGCAAGAAACATTGTTTATGTTGACTGAAGGTTTCTTTTTTTGTTCAGTTTATTTCTCTTCTGTGTCCTGCCTTTAATTCTGGTAATCCTATCGTTCCTTCAGGATTATAAACAGACCAGAAGATCCAGGCTTAGAAAGCAGATATACTGTACCTGAGCTCTAATTTAATAAAGGACCTACAAGAACATTTCACTGTAAACTGGGCTCCAAATTGCAAAATATCCTCTCAGATGTGTAAAACACTTTTCATGCTTCAATTGTGTAAGAGTAACTTCTGGAAAATGTTTTACCTAAGATCACAGAAAAGGAATATCATTTCTATATGAGCTATTTTTATACCAAACTGTGGTTCGAAGTTAATAGAAAACGAAGTACACTTCCCCTCAACATGATTGTCTAAACTTTCTAATTCTTCTATCAACTCCAGATCTTCGCCAATTGCTTGATGTTTACCAGCATTCTGCATAGATTTCAGCCTATTAGTTGCAATGTAAACGAGTATGATGTTTGCATACTAATGCCGGTATATAAAAGCTTTAAATAAATAAATAAATAAACTATTGTATATCCAGATAATAGAGGCAGGGATATTTTCTTTGAAATAGAAAGCACTTCCAGACATATTGCTTCGAAGACAACTTGAGAAATCCCCTTCAGCATAGGGAAATGAATGCATCTCAAGTTGTTATTCTTAGCATTATTCTGAAAAATATCTGCTCTTCTTTGTAAAGCTAAGTTATCCTAAACCCTATGAGTAATTAATGCCTCAAAAGTGATAGCCTTATCCTCAAGAAGTGAAATTCTCTTAGTTTATTCCTTAAAATTTGCATCCTGTTCATAAATACTTACTTCCAGCTTTTCTACAAGCAATTCTACTCTGTCTACTTTTCCTAAAACAACAATCCTCATTTTATATAGGACATAAAACTAACAGATTTCTTCCAAAGTAATTATTGTGGGGAACCAGTAATTCCTGCAGCTGCATCAGCCAAAAAATCCTTAAGTATTATCCACAGTGGTCTCCAGTTTCAACATAGCCCCTGCTCCATTTGACTCCTAAAAGGATAAAGAGTTCTCCTCCATCTCAAAGTAACAACCAGTCCAGCCTGTATTTTGCTCTTTGAACTAGCAACACCACTCCATGCAACCACGAGGATGTCCTCATATCCAGCACAGACACCACCAAGAGAGGTCTGATCCATTGCCACTTTGGGTCCATGTGGAGGCAGCAGCAGCATAAGGAGGGCAATGCTGCCAGACCATGTGGGGAACCCAGCAAGGGACCTGCCACGCTTACCCTTGCTAATGAAGCATAGCTGTTTGTTGGTCCTGCAGAGTCTCCCAACACTGTTTCAAAATAGTAAGTATGGACTTTCCCCTTCCTATTGACCATACACAAACGTGGGTGACTGGCAGTCAAACACAGAAGTAACGCCATTGTTTAAAAACATATAATAATAAATTCAGGAGAACATTCAAGGGCAAGCCAGTTCATAACACAAAAATGCATTTCATCTTACCTTCTGAACGGCTTCCGCAAACTACAATCAACATCCAAAGGACACAGATCCTCATTTTGGCTCCCAGTCACTAAAAGAAATGCATATACAATTTAAATGTCTTCTTTACATTACTCCCTTGGTGTTGTCAGCACTGATTTAGTAGTCATGGAATCAGTTTATCAGCACGAGCGCCATAAGTACAAATTTCAGAAACAGAAATGTAACTCCTGGGCTAGAATTCCCCAATTGGGTACCAGGAACTACACCTCAAACACAGTTTTAGATATTAAAGTCCTTTTCGGATGTTTGTTTAATCTGAATGTCCAGAATTCCCTAACCAGGGGAGGGGGATTACTCTTCTAGGCCCCGGGCATTACTTAGTTCTCAATTAAACATGAAAGTGCATGGTAAAGAGCACTAATAATCATGCTGGAAGCTGATGTGGTTTCCAACTTTAATTTTTACTGATTAAGAATGGAAACGTTGATAAGCAGCTTCTTTACAGTTCTTGATATTTACAGAGTCCTTTTTACACTTTAGATCTTCAATACATTTTGACTTTTTACTTCCAGTAAATTTATTACATTTGTAAAACCAATTCCATTAATAATTTTGTTCCTTCTCCAAGCCAAACATTGAGGTAAGTTTTAAGCTTCCTCCCAATAGCTGGTGGATAGGAATTTAACCCAATTTAGTTGTGTTAGTTTCCAGTCCCAGTGTCCATATCTTTACTGCAGTAACTCCTTATTTTCCTCCTCTCTTTGATTCATTCCTGGATGGTACCATTACACTCCTCTCCTTCCCTTGCTGATCTCATTGAGATGCTCGTGGATATTACCCGAGTGGTGCCATTGGCCTTCTCCTTCACTCACTCACTCCTCCCTGGGAATGAATGTGAGCTCATTCCTCCACTGATGGTTCTGGGGTTCTTCCTCTGTGAGATGCAACACTTCCTTGGGATGGTAGAAATAAAACTGAGCCCCTGGGCCCCAGGGTACTCAGCAAAACAAAACGGCTTCTTGAGCAAAAAAAAAAAAAAAGGGAAACCAAAACAAAAGCAGGTAGGGTGGAAAAAACTTCCTTCTCACAAAAGAAAGGTTTCCTACAATCATAGCAGAAATAGGGAAAGGCACCCCACCTTCATTTAACCCAGGCCTAGAGACCCCAGGGTCTACCCCTATAAAAATAAACCATAAAAGAGCTGCAAAGAAGACATGCTACCCCTAGAAGGGTCAGCTAAAGATCCCACAACCTAAGATGGTAGCAGGGGTTTATATAGGCTGGGAGCTCACCATCTCCAGCTTATCTGTTCCCCCTCGTAAAATAGAACTATCCTCTTAGTAGGAACCTACTGGATTCTCTACAGAAACATTACCAGTAGAAAAATATTCACAAACTCTGACAAATATAAACACGACCTATGTTTTAAAATTAAAATGTGGCTCAGAGGTTCTGCGTATTTCAGTAAAAGCACTTAAGCACCCTAATATGTTCGTGTGATGTACACTGAAGCGGCGAATAACTTTTTTGCAACAACAAAAGAATGGATGAATGTGGCTGCCAATGTGAATTCACGTGCTGTTTATAGCATATACACACGACAGCATAACTACAGTAATTATTTCATGTACAAGAGCCCAACCACCATATTTTCTTTGAAACGTTACTAGCATTCCTGATTCTTCATTGTATATGTGACCGGATTACCAGTTGTGCCCCATTCACAAGTTAATATTTCAAGGCTTTTTGGGTGGGGGAGATCCTGGGGGTGCCCTTAATCTGAAGTTACTAGGAGAAATGCAATAGTGTTGGATGGCCACTGGAAGGAACCAAGCATATGCTGAGCCATTGATTGCATTGTGTTTATTGCAATGTTTTAACCTGAATTTACCAGAGGGGGCTGGATTAGTTGTGAGTTTCCCCTTAAATGAGTTGGGAAGGGATGATTGGTTAGGAGTGGTCTAGGAGGGTAAAAATCTTGAGTCAATTTGGAAGAACTTGCCCCTTTTTCTAACTATGGAATAGAGAAAGAGAGAGGCCTCCAGGATACAGGGAGACTGGAGTAGCCAGCCTACAGGCTGGTGGGCCTGAAGGGAGTGAGGCCTTGTAGGGGCTTTTTCCCTCAAGGAAAGAGGCCTGAGGCTGAGGACGTTTTTGAAGAGGCAATTCTCCCTGAGGGAATGGCAAAGAGCTAGGAGGAAGGGGCTTTTCCAAAAGGAGGAGTGCCCCAAGGAAGCCAAAATGTGAAGGAGACCAGGGAAACTTGGATTCCTCCTCGTTTTGTTTGACAGAATGGTGGATGCCTGGATGTCCTTTTGGAAGGATTGGTGAAGGCAAAAACAGTAACGAATTCAAAAAGGCATGGGATTAACACTGTAGATCCCTAAAGGCTAGAGGTGGAAATGTATGAAAGAGTGCATAGGGTAACAAGCATGGAGCAGCAGCTACTCCCCTTAACAGAATGCATGGGGATCACTAGCCTTAACCAATTAGCTGTGATTTTGGTATTCTCAGTTACTGGGGGTTTTTCTCAGCTACTCCCATAGTCTATCCGCTTTCTCTGTTCTGTAAGTGCCTTGATTAAGATGCCTCTTATAGCCAGTTAAGTTAGACCTAAGCTTGGGAGGAACTTTGGTGGGAATGGGGTTAAGTACTTGTAAGTTTGTTTTTATTCTTTTTCAGTCATAAGAAATCATGTCGCTCCTGCCACAGCAGCAGGTGGCATAAGAACTCAGTCCCACTCAACTACTCAATGCCTTCAGCCTACAGAAAGGTGAAGATTTTTTTCCTGTCTTTCAGCAAATAAAACTATTATTTTTGTTATACATTTAACATGTGAGGTCTGTTAATATATAAAATTTATGTTGCGCTGTATTTGCAAAAACAGTTATGAGAGGTGAATTTAAATGAAGGTCTGTGGTATGAAGGATGGGTTGAATGATAATTGTGTTGGACAATATGAATAATGCTTTCATATGCATATATATAATTGTTCAATTAATTTTTTTTAAACATGTCAAGACATAATGATATCTTAATAAACAAAATGGTAGTAAATGGTCTTGAAAAATATATGAAAAAAATTCTTAAGATTAGAACCAAAATTATGGAGGAAGTAAAATGCAACAATTTTAAACTCAATAAAAAAAGTATTATAGACATCCAGTATCCAGAGATCATAAAGTAAACACATGCATGGAATTTAACTAATCGACAACAGAAGAGTCAGAAACAGAATCCTTGACCTAATTTTTCAGAATTAACATTTCTTTTATGAACAGTTGCTTTGGCTTCCAAAAAATATACTGTATATTTAAATCATGCAGCTTATATTTGCACTTACACAGATATAACAAATTAAATCAGGCACCAATGGAGAAGTAACTGCCAATAAGTGCAGGTTATCATAAGAAACTTGTTGGACACACTGGATGGACCAGTGGGTCTTTTTCTGTTGTCATTACTATGTTAAATTCCCAAATTTGTCTTTTAATCTGGATACTCTTTATAAGGCACAGATACAAACTCATTTTATTGCCAAGAAATAAAATGCTCACATTTTTTGGAAGATAGCCTTCAAACTCAATCTTTATCAGGTTCAATTATAAAATAAGCCAAAACCATTGAAATAAAAAACAGTACAAAGAGGTCAACAATTTTGAAAACTCCATCACTATATTTCCTGAATGTTTTGCCTTGTGATTTTAAACTAGAATCAACCAGGATGATTCTAGTTTAAAACCCTAAGGTAAGTAAAGCATTAAATACTCATATAGAAATGGGAAAGAAGGCAATATTTGAAAAGCTAATGCTCATAGTGTGGAGAATAAAGTCCCAGATCTAGAGGCAGTCATGGAAGAAGCTGATTTAGATATAGTAACTGTCATGGAGTATAACTCCATGACAGTTACTATAACTGTCATGGAGTTATACTCCATGACAGTTATAGTAACTGTCATGGACCGGGTAGGAAAAAAAAAGGGGAGGCGTGGCATTATATGTAAAGAATAGTATTGAAGCAACAGCAATGCTGGGCTTATAAAGGAAAGAAAAGGCACTGTGCATTAATCTGGAAAGAGGGAATGGAACATGTTTATATTGGTGTAATATACAGACCTCCATCACAAACAAGAGGAAATGGGTAGAGATTTAATGAGGATATTCACAGGATTGCTATAATAGAGGAGGTGCTTCTGCTAGGGGATTTTAATCTTCCAGGTGTTGATTGGGACTTCCCAACTGCAGTATCCTCTAGAAGCAGGGAGATCCTGGATTCTCTTCAAGGAGAACTGTTCTATCAACCGGTAACGGAACCCAGATGGGAGGTAGCGATACTGGATCTGGTGCTTACCGACAGGGACAGTGTTTGTGATGTTGCAGTGGATGATCATCTGGGAACCAGTGACCACCGGATGGTGTGGTTCAATATTAAGACCCAAGGGATGAAGGTTTCTTCTAATGTGAGTGTCGTAGACTTCAGGAAAACTAATTTTCTCAAAATGGGGGAGTACCTCAAGGAGTAGTTAGCTGGATGGGAAAATCTAGGGGAAATAGAAGGGCAGTGGACAAAACTAAAAGGATATATCGTAAGGGCAACAAATCTTTTTCTTAGGAATGTAAATAAAGGGAAGAGGAAAAAGAGACCATTATGGTTTTCTAAAGAAGTAACTGAAAAGGTAGGGGAGAAAAGGTTAGCATTCACAAACTACAAGAGAATGAAGAAAGAAGAAGACAGGCGACAATATCTGGAAAAATTAAAACCTGGGAAAGTAGTCAAAAATGTAAAAATTCAAATAGAAGAAAAAATAGCAAATATGGTAAAATGTAGGGGCAATATTTTTTTTTTTTTTTTTTTTTTTTAGATATGCTAGTGATAGAAGGAAGTACAAAAGTGGCATTGTGAGTTTCAATGGTGAAGGGGAGGAATATGTAGAAGCTGATGAGGGAAAAGCAAACTTGTTTAACAAATATTTCTGTTCAGTGTTCACTGTGGAATGGCCTGGAGCAAGACCACATAAAATAAACCCAAATGTGAGGAAAACCTCAATCAATTTTCAGAACAATGTGTTCATGAGGAACTAAATTTAAAGTAGATAAGGTGATGGGGCTGGATGGGATACATCCAAGGGTACTAAGGGAACTTAGAAATGAACTGGCAACTCCACTGGCTGACCTTTTCAATGCTTCTTTAGAGTTTAGAGTAGTTCCGGAGGACTGGAAAAAGGCGGATGTGGTTCCAATTCATAAAAGTGGAAGTAAGGAGGCGGCTGAGAACTACAAGCCAGTTAGTCTGACCTTTGTGATAAGCAAACTAATAGAATTACTGCTAAAACAGAGGATAGTACAATTTTTGGAATCCAATGGATTGCAAGAACCGAGGCAGCATAGTTTTACCAGTGGTAAATCTTGTCAGATGAATCTGATTCATTTCTCTGATTGGGTGACCAGAGAGTTGGATCAAGGGAGAATGCTAGACATAGTATACTGGGACTTCAGCAAGCCGTTTAGCAAGGCTCCGCAAAGAAGACATAAATTGTGAGCCCTTGGTTTGGATCCTAGAGTGAGTGACTGACTGGCTTAGAAACTGGCTGAGTGGGAGGTGACAAAGGATTATGATAAATGCTTTTTCTCTGAATGGTGGGTTGTTCCTAGCAGTATACTGCTGGGATCAGTCCTTGGAACAGTTCTTTTCAGTATTTTTGTGAGTGACAGGTTTGTCTTTTTGCCAATTATACCAAAATCTGTAACAGGGTGGATAGCCAGGAAGGAGTGGAAAACATGAGGAGGGATCTAGCGAATCTCGAGAAATGGCCTAAGGTCTGGCAACTAAGATTTAATGCTAAAAAATGCATTTAGGTTGCAAAAACCCAAGAGAAAGGTACAGTATTGGAAAGGCAATTCTTCTAAGCACAAAGGAAGAGCGGGATCTGGGGTAATTGTATCTGTTGATCACAAGGTGGCCAAACAGATGAATAAGGCAACAGTAAAAGCCAGAAAGATGCTTGGCTGCATAGGAAGAAGAATGGTCAGCAGAAAAGGGAGATGATATTGCCCCTGTTTAGGTCCTTGATGAGAACATAAGAACATAAGAAATTGCCATGCTGGGTCAGACCATGGGTCCATCAAGCCCAGCATCCTGTTTCCAACAGAAGCCAAACCAAGCCACAAGAACCAGGCAAGTATCCAAACACCAAGAAGATCCCATGATACTGATGCAATTAATAGCAGTGGCTATTCCCTAAGTTAATTTGATTAATAGCAGTTAATGGACTTCTCCTCCAAGAACTTATCCAAACCTTTTTTGAACCCAGCTACACTAACTGCACTAACCACATCCCCTAGCAACAAATTCCAGAGCTTAATTGTGCGTTGAGTGAAAAATAATTTTCTCCAACTAGTCTTAAATGTGCTACTTGCTAACTTCATGGAATGCCCCTAGTCCTTCTATTATCTGAAAGTGTAAATAATCAATTCACATCTACACGTTCAAGACCTCTCATTATTTTAAAGACCTCTATCATATCCCTCCTCAGCCGTCTCTTCTCCAAGCTGAACAGCCCTAACCTCTTCAGCCTTTCCTCATAGGGGAACTGTTCCATCCCCTTTATTATTTTGGTTGCCCTTCTCTATACCTTCTCCATCGCAGCTATATCTTTTTTGAGATGCGGCGACTAGAATTGTATACAGTATTCAAGGTGTGGTCTCACCATGGAGCGATAGAGGCATTATGACATTTTCCGTTTTATTAACCATCCCCTTCCTAATAATTCCTAACATTCTGTTTGCTTTTTTGACTGCTGCAGCACACTGAGCCGACGATTTCAAAGTATTATCCACTTGTTTTGAATATTGTGTACAATTATGGAGACTGCACCTTCCAAAGGATATAAACAGTATGGAGTCAGTCCAGAGGGTGGCTATTAAAATGGCCAGTGGTCTTTGTTTTAAAGCATATGGGGATAAACTTAAAGATCTAAACATGTATACCCTAGTGGAAAGGCAAGATAGGAGAGATATAATAGAGACATTTGAATATCTCAAAAGTTTCCATGCACAGGAGGTGAGCCTTTTTCAACTAAAAGGAGGTTCTATAATGAGGGGTCATGAGATAAGTTTGAAAGGGGGTATACTCAGATGTAATCTTAGGAATTATTTCTTTAAGGAAATGTGGTAGATATGTGGAACAGCCTCCCATTGGAAGTGGTGGAGACAAAAACAGTATCTGAATTCAAGAAAGCATGGGATAAATACGGGTGATTGGATAGATGGGCAGATTAGATGGGCCATATGGTCTTTTTCTGTCAACATGTTTCTTTGATTCTTTGGCAAGGCCTAGTTTTAGGAAAGGGCAAGTAGGGCAGTTGCCAAGGGCCTCAGCACCACAAGAAGCACCCTTGGCAAAGTTGGGTGATATCACGGAGGCAGAGCTTCAAGACACTTGGCACTGTTTGGCCCACTCACTTTCTGCCCTAGGCCCCAGTATTTCTACCCTGGTCCTTCCTCTGGAGCTAGGGTACCTTTGCTACTGCTGGTAGATTCCTTACAAATTAATTTCTACCAAATATTTTTTTTTTAGAAAGCTCAAGGGATGAAACACCAACTACTTGAAAATTCAAAGCTCTCAAATGATTCATTTTATACAAGTTTCTAGGGATGTGCAGAGCAAAATTTTATGTTCATATTTCTTATGTCCGAAAGTGGGTCCCACTTGCGGCCAATATGGACATAAAAAAAAATCTAATGAGTTGGGTATATGTACATATGTCGCCCATTAAAGTCAATGGGGGAAGGATTTCCAGCCTATTTTTGGCTGCAGAATTGTGGTTTTCTTATCAATTGGCCCAGGAGAGAGTTCCCTTTCCTTTGTGCAGGGAAGTACTCCCTGGAAAGGGTCCACCCCTAGAGTTGTGTGTACCCGGTGTTTACATTGGCGTCCAGTGAATATCGTTGGCGTCTAGTGAATTCCGTTGGCATCTAGTGAATTCAGACGGTACTTACGCACTTCAGCAGATGACAAAGGAATTGGAGGATCTCTCAGAAATAAGAATACGTGTGGGAATACAAGGTCTGGATGAACAGGCAGGCACAGCAATGGAGTTAAAACAGCAGTAGGAACACAAGGCCTGGATGAACAGGCACTTCATTCAAGGACAGAGGTCAATCCCAGCTAGGGACACAAGGCCTGCATGAACAGGCACAGGAACTAGGTTAAAACACTGGTAGCTCGCCAGCATCTTTCTGATGCATGCTAGAATATTGGCAGCGGTATGGGCATGGTCCGTCAGGTGGGTGTGCAGTAAAGCCCACCTCCACCCTCATGCTTGTTCAGGGAAGGACTCCCTGGAACGGGTCCACCCCTAGAGTTGTGTGTACCCGGTGTTTACATTGGCGTCCAGTGAATATCGTTGGCGTCTAGTGAATTCCGTTGGCGTCTAGTGAATTCAGACTGTACTTACGCACTTCAGCTGATGACAAACGAATTGGAGCCTAGGATCTCTCACAAATAAGAATACGTGTGGGAACACAAGGCCTGGATGAACAGGTACATCATTCGAGGACAGAGGTCAATTCCAGCTAGGGACACAAGGCCTGCATGAACAGGCACAGCAACCAGGTTAAAACACTTGTGGGAACACAAGGCCTGGATGAACAGGCACAGCCACTGAGTTAAAACACCTGTGGGAACACAAGGCCTGGATGAACAGGCACCGCCACTGAGTTAAAACACCTGTGGGAACACAAGGCCCGGAAGAATGGGTACAGCAACTGAGTTAAAACACCTGTGGGAACACAAGGCCGGGATGAAGAGGCGCAGCAGTCGAGCACAGAGGTCGATCCCAGCTAGGGACACAAGGCCTGGATGAAGAGGCACATCATTCGAGGACAGAGTTCAATCACAGCTAGGGACACAAGCCGCGGAGGAAAAGACACTAACCAGGATCCTCCAAGCCCTCATTTTCTCCAAATTAGACTACTGCAACTCTACATTTCTTGGACTCCCTTCCTCATACACAAAACCACTCCAAATGGTTCAAAACGCAGCAGCCCGTCTACTAACAAACACTAGGAAAAGAGACCACATTTCCCCAGTCCTAAAAGACCTCCACTGGTTACCAATTCAGTTCAGAGTCATTTACAAATCCATCACCTTGATATACAAAATCTTTCACCAACACACCATAATCGACCTACAAATTCCTCTCCGTTTATACAAATGCACAAGACCGACCAGGGAAGCCTACAGAGGATGCCTCCTTGTTCCACCCTCCAAAACCACTTATCACAGCACCTTTAGAGATTGAGCCCTTTCCACAGCAGGTCCACCGTTATGGAACTCCATCCCCCCAGATCTCAGAAATGAACCTTGCCTCCTAACCTTTCGGAAAAGACTCAAGACATGGCTTTTCAGGCAAGCCTTCCCGAACTGCACCTAACACACACCATCAATAAATTCTCAGCTCAGAAGCTGTATATATTGGACGCCATATTTGTAATGTACTCTTGTATATTTTTATATTCTACACATGTATATAATTAACCTCCTCTATCCCTCTTTATTTCTTACACTCCCAGTTCATAGCCCCAGTTAATTGTAACTGCATCTCTTCACCACGTGTATTTATGTTATAGGTTGTTTTCTTTGCACCCCTGTTTTCTGTAAAGCGACATCATGTGAACGATTTCATGAATGCCGGTATAAAAAAACCTTAAATAAATAAAATAAATAAGTAAGTACCGCAAGGGAAAGTTGAAAACAACTTTGAAGAGGGAGTTCAAGAGGGCGTGAAATTGTAAAGAGGTAAATAGGTGGGGTCCGTGCAGTCCGCCCGCAGGATTCAACCCGGCGGGTTCGGTCGGACCGGGGTTTCGGCGGATCCCCCACCCCCACCCCTTTCGCGGGGGGTGGGGGAGGGGCGGGGAACGCCTCCCGGACGGCCCCGGCCCCCGCAGGGCGCATTTCCTCTGCGGCGGTGCGCCGCGACCGGCTACGGTTCGGCTGGGAAGGCCCAGGGGGGGCAGGTGGCCCGCTGCTCCAGCGGCGCGTGTTATAGCCCCCCCTCCCGGCGTTTCCTCCTTCCCCTTTGGCAACTGTTAACTTGTCTTAACCTCATTCACTACATCTATGCAGACGATGTTCAGATTCTTATTCCCATAACAGAATCTATTAACAAACTTGGCTATTCTTACAAGCCTTCCCTGATCCTTCAAACTTTCACTAGATAAGTAAAGCTACTCAGCTTTCAATATGGAACTTCGCCCCTCCAATATTCTCCTCATTTAGCTACCCTACTTATGCACTTCAGAAAATGACAAAGGAATTGGAAGATCTCTCAGAAATAATAATACGTGTGGGAACACAAGGTCTGGATGAACAGGCAGGCACAGCAATGGACTTAAAACACCAGTAGGAACACTAGGCCTGGATGAAGAGGCACATCATTCTAGGACAGAGGTCAATCCCACCTATGGACACAAGCCGCGGAGGAAAAGAAACTAACCAGGATTCCCTCCGTAACGGCGAGTGAAGAGGGAAGAGCCCAGCGCCGAATCCCCGCTCGTCCGGCGGGCGCGGGAAATGTGGCGTACGGAAGATCGCCTCTCTGGCGCCGCTCGGGGCCCCAAGTCCTTCTCATCAAGCCTCAGCCCGCGGACGGTGTTAGGCCGGTAGCGGCCCCCGGCGTTCCGGGACCGGGTTTTCTCGTAGTCTGTTTGTTTGGGAATGCAGGCCAAAGTGGGTGGTAAACTCCATCTAAGGTTAAATACCATTTCCGGCGCGTGTTATTGCCCCCCCCCCCCCCCCGGCAGCAGCTTCGCCGTTTCCCCCGCCGTTTCCTCCTTCCCCTTTGCCAACTGTTAAGTAGTCAACCTCATTCACTACATCTATGCAGACGATGTTCAGATTCTTATTCCCATAACAGAATCTATTAACAAAGCCATCGCACTTTGGAACAACAGCTTACAAGCCATCACTAATCTCCTCAACAGTCAAAGCATGAGATCTTATTAAGAAACTGACATTATCCTCAACAAATTCTTACTCCTAGCAAAACCTATACCAAGTAAGTACACAGGGGTCTGTATTTTCATACCCCATTGCTTGCTGTTTGAATACCGCTCTTGCCGTACCGACCCGCAGGGTCCACCTAGGGACACAAGCTGTGGAGGAAAAGAAACTAACCAGGATTCCCTCAGTAACGGCGAGTGAAGAGGGAAGAGCCCAGCGCCGAATCCCCGCCTGTCCGGCGGGCGCGGGAAATGTGGCATACGGAAGACCGGCTCCCCAGCGCCGCTCGGGGGCCCAAGTCCTTCTGATGGAGGATCAGCCGGCGGACGGTGTTAGGCCGGTAGTGGCCCCCCAATAAAACCACCAAAGACTGCTTCTATAAACTGCAAGTTTAAAAAAGGATAAGACCACTCTTCCACGCCAAACACTTCAGAACCATCCTCCAAGCCCTCATTTTCTACTACTGCAACTCTACATTACTTGGACTCCCTTCCTCATACACGAAACCACTCCAAATGGTTGAAAACGCAGCAGCCCGTCTACTAACAAACACTAGGAAAGGAGGCCACATTTCCCCAGTCCTAAAAGACCTCCACTGGTTACCAATTCAGTTCAGAGTCATTTACAAATCCATCACCTTGATATAAAAAATCATTCACCAACACACCATTATCGACCTACAAATTCCTCTCCGTTTATTCAAATGCACAAGACCGACCAGGGAAGCCTACAGCGGATGCAATGCCGGTATAAATAAATAAAATAAATAAATAAAATCAATAAGTACGTAAGGGAAAGTTGAAAACAACTTTCAAGAGCGAGTTCAAAAGGGCGGGAAACCGTTAAGAGTTAAACGGGTGGGGTGCGTGCAGTCCGCCTGGAGGATTGAACCCGGCGGCGGGTTCGGTGGGACCGGGGGTGGTTTCGGCGCATCCCCCACCCCTTTCGCGGGGGGGGCGGGGAACGCCTCCCGGATGGCCCCGGCCCCGTCCAGGAATAAAAAAAATTAAGTAAATATATAAAATCAATAAGTACATAAGGGAAAGTTGAAAACAACTTTCAAGAGCGAGTTCAAAAGGGCGGGAAACCGTTAAGAGTTAAACGGGTGAGGTGCGTGCAGTCCGCGGCCCCGGCCCCGTCCAGGAATAAAAAAATAAAGTAAATATATAAAATCAATAAGTACGTAAGGGAAAGTTGAAAACAACTTTCAAGAGCGAGTTCAAAAGGGCGGGAAACCGTTAAGAGTTAAACGGGTGAGGTGCGTGCAGTCCGCGGCCCCGGCCCCGTCCAGGAATAAAAAATAAAGTAAATATATAAAATCAATAAGTACGTAAGGGAAAGTTGAAAACAACTTTCAAGAGCGAGTTCAAAAGGGCGGGAAACCGTTAAGAGTTAAACGGGTGAGGTGCGTGCAGTCCGCGGCCCCGGCCCCGTCCAGGAATAAAAAAATAAAGTAAATATATAAAATCAATAAGTACGTAAGGGAAAGTTGAAAACAACTTTCAAGAGCGAGTTCAAAAGGGCGGGAAACCGTTAAGAGGTAAACGGGTGGGGTGCGTGCAGTCCGCCTGGAGGATTCAACCCGGCGGCGGGTTCGGTGGGACCGGGGGTGGTTTCGGCGCATCCCCCACCCCTTTCGCGGGGGGGCGGGGAACGCCTCCCGGACGGCCCCGGCCCCGTCCAGGAATAAAAAAAATTAAGTAAATATATAAAATCAATAAGTACGTAAGGGAAAGTTGAAAACAACTTTCAAGAGCGAGTTCAAAAGGGCGGGAAACCGTTAAGAGTTAAACGGGTGAGGTGCGTGCAGTCCGCGGCCCCGGCCCCGTCCAGGAATAAAAAAATTAAGTAAATATATAAAATCAATAAGTACGTAAGGGAAAGTTGAAAACAACTTTCAAGAGCGAGTTCAAAAGGGCGGGAAACCGTTAAGAGTTAAACGGGTGAGGTGCGTGCAGTCCGCGGCCCCGGCCCCGTCCAGGAATAAAAAAATAAAGTAAATATATAAAATCAATAAGTACGTAAGGGAAAGTTGAAAACAACTTTCAAGAGCGAGTTCAAAAGGGCGGGAAACCGTTAAGAGTTAAACGGGTGAGGTGCGTGCAGTCCACCTGGAGGATTGAACCCGGCGGGTTCGGTGGGACCGGGGGTGGTTTCGGCGCATCCCCCACCCCTTTCGCGGGGGGGCGGGGAACGCCTCCCGGACGGCCCCGGCCCCGTCCAGGAATAAAAAAAATAAAGTAAAGCAGTAAAATCAATAAGTACGTAAGGGAAAGTTGAAAACAACTTTCAAGAGCGAGTTCAAAAGGGCGGGAAACCGTTAAGAGGTAAACGGGTGGGGTGCGTGCAGTCCGCCTGGAGGATTCAACCCGGCGGCGGGTTCGGTGGGACCGGGGGTGGTTTCGGCGCATCCCCCACCCCTTTCGCGGGGGGGGCGGGGAACGCCTCCCGGACGGCCCCGGCCCCGTCCAGGAATAAAAAAAATAAAGTAAAGCAGTAAAATCAATAAGTACGTAAGGGAAAGTTGAAAACAACTTTCAAGAGCGAGTTCAAAAGGGCGGGAAACCGTTAAGAGGTAAACGGGTGAGGTGCGTGCAGTCCGCGGCCCCGGCCCCGTCCAGGAATAAAAAAATAAAGTAAATATATAAAATCAATAAGTACGTAAGGGAAAGTTGAAAACAACTTTCAAGAGCGAGTTCAAAAGGGCGGGAAACCGTTAAGAGTTAAACGGGTGAGGTGCGTGCAGTCCGCGGCCCCGGCCCCGTCCAGGAATAAAAAAATAAAGTAAATATATAAAATCAATAAGTACGTAAGGGAAAGTTGAAAACAACTTTCAAGAGCGAGTTCAAAAGGGCGGGAAACCGTTAAGAGTTAAACGGGTGGGGTGCGTGCAGTCCGCCTGGAGGATTGAACCCGGCGGCGGGTTCGGTGGGACCGGGGGTGGTTTCGGCGCATCCCCCACCCCTTTCGCGGGGGGGCGGGGAACGCCTCCCGGACGGCCCCGGCCCCGTCCAGGAATAAAAAAAATTAAGTAAATATATAAAATCAATAAGTACGTAAGGGAAAGTTGAAAACAACTTTCAAGAGCGAGTTCAAAAGGGCGGGAAACCGTTAAGAGGTAAACGGGTGGGGTGCGTGCAGTCCGCCTGGAGGATTCAACCCGGCGGCGGGTTCGGTGGGACCGGGGGGGCTTTCGGCGCATCCCCCACCCCTTTCGCGGGGGGGCGGGGAACGCCTCCCGGACGGCCGCAGGGCGCATTTCCTCCGCGGCGGAGCGCCGCAACCGGCTCCATGTCGGCTGGGAAGGCCCAGGGGGGGCAGGTGGCCCGCCGCTCCGGCGGCGCGTGTTATAGCCCCCCCTGGCAGCAGCTTTGCCGTTACCCCCGCCGTTTCCTCCTTCCCCTTTGCCAACTGTTAAGTAGTCTTAACCTCATTCACTACATCTATGCAGACGATGTTCAGATTCTTATTCCCATAACAGAATCTATTAAGAAAGCCATCGCACTTTGGAACAACAGCTTACAAGCCGAAGCCACCACTAATCTCCTCAACAGTCTAAACCTGGTCCTCAATGCCTCTAAAACTAAACTCCTCTTCATTTCCTACAAGCAAGAAACCTCCCATCTCAGATCCATCACAAACACCTTCTCACCCACAACCATGTGAGAGACCTGGGAGTAATTATAGACAACCGTCTTGACCTAAAGAATATGATCCAAACCACAACTGTAAGATATAATATTATATCTTAATGGGCCTCGACAAAGGAAACTCTTTCCTATTGATCTTGTTAGACCTTTCCGCAGCGTTCGACACGGTCAACCACGCCATCCTCCTAAACCAGCTTTCGTCCATAGGAATCAGCGGCACCGTCCGATCCTGGTTCAAAACGTTTCTCGATAACAGAGGTTACAAAGTTAAACTCCAAAACAAGGAATCCTCAAGATTTGACTCTGTCATAGGAGTCCCTCAAGGTTCTTGATTATCTCCGACCCTATTTAATATCTATCTTCTTCCTCTCTGCCAACTTCTTATCGACCTCAATCTAAAGTACTTCCTTTACGCAGATGATATTGAAATCATCATCCATATCAAAGACACATACTCTAAAACTCTTGACTACTGGGAAACATGCCACCAGAAAATCAAACAAGTAGTAAACAACCTACACCTCATCTTAAACTCATCCAAGACAGAAATCCTACTCATCTCTCCTGAAAACAATATCTCCAACACTACTCTTCCCACCAACCTACCTACCACACAAGTTACAGACTTAGGAGTGATAATAGACAACCGGCTAAACTTCAAGGCACATATCAACAAAACAACCAAAGACTGCTTCTATAAACTCCAGGTTCGGAAGAGGATAAGACCTCTTTTCCATGCTCAAGACTTCAGAACGATCATCCAAGCAGTCATTTTTGCGAAATTAGACTACTGCAGTTCCCTATTGCTAGGTCTGCCCTCATCCTATTCCAAACCACTACAGATGGTTCAAAATTCAGCAGCCCGATTACTAACAGGCGCAAGAAAGAGAGACCACATATCTCCCATTCTGAAAGAGTTACATTGGCTACCCGTCCACTTCCGTATCATCTATAAAGCCATATGTGTCATCTTCAAAACTATTCATCAACGCATCTTATGCACTTTAGCTGATGACAAAGGAATCGGAAAATCTCTCAGAAATAAGAATACGCGTGGGAACACAAGGTCTGGATGAACAGGCACATCATTTGAGGACAGATGTCAATCCCAGCTAGGGACACAAGCAGCGTAGGAAAAGAAACTAACCAGGATTCCCTCAGTAACGGCGAGTGAAGAGGGAAGAGCCCAGCGCCGAATCTCCGCCACTCCGGGTTCGGGGATCTGAACCCGACTCCCTTTCAATCGGCCGAGGACGACGGAGGCCATCGCCCGTCCCTTCCGAACGGCGCTCGCCTATCTGTTAGGACCGGCTGACCCATGTTGAACTGCTGTTCACATGGAACCCTTCTCCACTTCGGCCTTGAAGAAGAATGCTCAGTCTGTTTAAAAGAACAAAATTAACGGACCCACTCAAGGACTATGCTCAGTCTGTTTAAAAGAACACAATTAACGGACCCACTCTGAAGGTCAATGCTCAGTCTGTTTAAAATAGCAATATCAACAGACCCACTTTGAAGGACAATGCTCAGTCTGTTTAAAATAACAAAATGGAACTGCCCAGCTAGGGACACAAGGCCTGGAGGAACAGGCACATCATTGGTGGACAGAGGTCAATCCCGGCTAGGGACACAAGGCCTGGAGGGACAGGCAGGCACAGCAATGGAGTTAAAACACCAGTAGAAACACAATGGCTGGAGGTACAGGCAGGAACAGCAACGGAGTTAAAACACTTGTGGGAACACAAGGCCTGGAGGAACAGGCACATCATTGGAGGACAGAGGTCAATCCCAGCTAGGGACACAAGTCGCATAGGAAAAGAAACTGACCAGGATTCCCTCAGTAACGGCGAGTGAAGAGGGAAGAGCCCAGCGCCGATTCTCCACCACTCCGGGTTCGTGGATCTGAACCCGACTCCCTTTCGATCGGCCGAGGACGACGGAGGCCATCGCCCGTCCCTTCCGAACGGCGCTCGCCTATCTGTTAGGACCGGCTGACCCATGTTGAACTGCTGTTCACATGGAACCCTTCTCCACTTCGGCCTTGAAGAAGAAAGCTCAGTCTGTTTAAAATAAGAAAATTAACGGACCCACTCTGAAGGTCAATGCTCAGTCTGTTTAAAATAGCAATATCAACAGACCCACTCTGAAGGACAATGCTCAGTCTGTTTAAAATAACAAAATGGAACTGCCCAGCTAGGGACACAAGGCCTGGAGGTACAGGCAGGAACAGCAACGGAGTTAAAACACTTGTGGGAACACTAGGGCTGCACAGTAGATGCCGGTCAGACACAGCGATTCATGTCAAGAACATGTGCTGCAGTGCTTACTGCTTACATTATCTTGAGCATAGGAGGCAATTGGAACTGCTGCAAGGCTCCTTTCAATAGCTTTTATTCATCTTGCCATTCACAAGGAAAATCGGGAAAGCCAAGCACTGGCAGGTTTACTTTCAAAAACACTAGCATTTCCATCAAGACCGGTGAAAGCCTTGAGCGGTGAGGGCTCATGATATCCCCTGTCATTGAAAAAACACGTTCACTGGGCACACTTGTTGGTGGACATGACAGATATCCTTCAGCCACTTTGGCTAGGTGTGGCCAGACAGTGGACTTGTGTGCCCAATATGCCAGCGGATCTGTCTGCATATTCTCTATCGGCTCTGAGAGATACCGTTTCACTGACAGCTCTGCTGCTGTCTCCTCCTGTGCTTGGGAGGGCTGAGAGTCACTCAATCCAGTTACTTTCTCTCTCGCCTGTTGCACTACTGATGTATCTTTATGGCCAACATGCCTTGGGCGTTCTGACGTTGAGGTGGAGGGCACTAGTAATAGTATCTGTCACTGACACAGTCCTTCTCCTGCCAGGGATAGCAGCAGCACAACTCTGTGACGTGCCTGCTGTTTCCACCTGTGCTTCAAGCCTAATCTGTCTCCGCCTATGGTGCTCCTGTTCACGGACCTGTGCTAACAACAGCTCCTTCACAAATGACAGACAATTGGTCTGTAGGGCGATTTTACCTTTCACACGGGGATCACAGACAGAGGCGAGCATGTATGTGCTGTCCTCTGTTAAAGGCCTTAATCTGTCTTTCACCTGCTGCTGCAAAACATCCACACACTGCAGCACCTCAGCAGTCATTCCCTCTTGCCGTTTAATGCCTTCCAAATGGTCATCCAGGAATTTCACTATAGGGATGATGTCAGCCAAGGTGGAACTTCTGGAACTCAGCTCCTCCGTGACGTCCTTGAAGGGCTGCAGGATTTTTACCAGCTGACTCATGACTAACCAATCGTGATGCCCTAGGGGATTCTGTACACCTATGTCTATTGTACCAGAAAGTTCATGAAGGGGTGTCTGCAGCTCCAATAACCTCTCCAGCATCATAAAGGTGGAATTCCACCGGGTGGGAACGTCTTGAATGAGACGCTTCTCGGGCATATCCAAAGCAGTCTGATTTTCTCGGAGAACCTGCCCCGCCCTGACACTTCTGTGGAAGTGTGCTGCTATGTTCCTGCACTTCTGTATTAACCTACGCAGGTATTCAGTCTCCTTGTCCTTGGACTCCAAGCCCAAACCTGACTTCACTACCAGATGCAGAGTGTGTGCAAAACATCGGATGTTCTTAAAACCGCCCATCGCTTATTGCCTTAACCATGTTTGCACCGTTGTCTGTGACAAAAAAGCCTGCCCGCGTTTTACTGTCTCGCTGGTGTACTTTCCAGCTCGCCAGCATCTTTCTGATGCATGCTAGAATATTGGCAGCGGTATGGGCATGGTCCGTCAGGTGGGTGTTCAGTAAAGCCCACCTCCACCCTGATGCTTGTTCAGTAATAGAGCTGCTGGCTGCCCCTGCCTCTGCCATGTCCCACCAGTGTGCTGTCAGAGAGAGGTAAGAGTGTGCAGCATTCATGGCGGTCCAGATATCGCAGGTGAAATGCACTCTTCCGTCTGCCTTACCTAGCAGTGCTTGCACGCGACTGACACAGTGCTTGTACAGGCTGGGGATGACCTTTCTACTAAATGTGGTTCTGGAGGGGACTTTGTAATTTGGAAGTACGACCTTCAAGAACGTTTGAAACCCACATTCTCAACTAACTGCAGGGGCTGGTCATCAAGGGCAATCATTTCCCCAATGCTCCTGGTTACTACTTTTGCGGCTGCCTGCCTCCTACCCCGGGATAGCGTTACCGCACTCCACCCCATTTCCTCCATGGTGCATTGTCGCTTCTCCCACATGTCAGTGGGTTTCTGGCCTGCCGCCTGACTGCTAGAAGGGTATGAGGGCGTGGGCTGACTCTGCTGCTTTCCTACCACTGCACCCTGGTTGGAAGGGGAAGGGGTTCCCCTGACGGAAAATGCTACCATCCCCAGATGGCAGTAATCTTGTTGGGTGTTGCCTCTTAACATGATACTCCATGCCAAAATTTGACAGATGTCCCAGTTGCTTGCCTCTGCTAATATCCCTGGCACAGTAATTACACCGAGCATAACGCGGGTCTTCTGTCACTTTAAAATGTGCCCAGATCGCAGATTTCTTTTGTGATCCTCCTCTCTTTCCCGCCCTGGGGGTGGATGGTGGCACTGGAGTTGAGGGTACTACTGGGTGTGGGTGGTGCACCCACTGCACCCGGCGAAGCAATGCCAGCGGGGGCAAACAGTCACCCTCTGTCTCCCTTCTGACAGCTCTTCCTCCTCCTCGATATCAGTGGAATGTCTCCCCTGCCGCAGATTTCTGGAGGTGGAGGCTAAAACAGGATTAACTGACAATTCTACCGAAGATTGCTCAGGTATAACATCTTCCGTTTTCTGATGAGAATCCCATCCAAGAAGATTCTTCTTCTGAATCAGAAGCTAAACAGTGCCAGCGCTACCTTGTCACCGCAAAGTTTTGCAGGACACTTCTGTCCCCTGGCTGCTCTTGGGTGTGTAACTTTTGTCTGGCTAGACTCTGCCTCCTCTTCACTCTCCTCCAAAACTACAGTGCCAGAAACAGGTGCTGGCGATTGCAAAGTTTCATGGTCTGATTTCTTTTTTTTTGCCATGGAACTGCCATCCCCTACAAAGACGTTTGATTGCGACAGTTGCCTTTTTACCTGTACTGGTGGTGTTGCGCTGGTGTCTTTTGCGGTGCCTCCGCTGCCATTCCCACTAAGTCGCTTGCATCTCCCTTTCCCTGACATTATGGATTTAATGTCAATGAGTACTAGTGGTAACACTGCCCACTGTCCCACAATAATAATGTTCGGTCAGTTTAAAATAACTAAATTAACAGACCCACTCAAGAAGAATGCTCAGTCTGTTTAAAATAACAAAATGAACGGACCAAGTCAAGGACCAATGCGGTTAAGTCTGTTTAAAAATAGCAGATTGAACAGACTCGCTGAAGGCCAATCTTCACTCTGTTTACAATGCCCACTGCCTCACTGCCTGCCTGGCAATGCACGGAATGTGTCTGTCTGTGTGTGTGCAGTGAGTGCACAGAGAACAAGCTTCCTTTTCAGTAGATATGAGGCAGGGTACTCCCAGCCCTGGAACTGCTGCCCACCCAGCACTGAACCCACTCAAGGAGAATGCTTTTTAAGTCTGTTTATAACAGACTCGCTGAAGGGCAATGTTCACTCTGTTTACAATGCCAACTGCCTCACTGCCTGCCTGGCAATGCACGGAATGTCTGTCTGTGTGTGTGCAGTGAGTGCACAGAGAACAAGCTTCCTTTTCAGTAGATATGAGGCAGGGTACTCCCAGCCCTGGAACTGCTGCCCACCCAGCACTGAACCACTCAAGGAGAATGCTTTTAAGTCTGTTTAAAAATAGCAAATGTAACAGACTCGCTGAAGGGCAATGTTCACTCTGTTTACAATGCCCACTGCCTCAGCCTGCCTGGCAATGCACGGAATGTGTCTGTGTGTGTGCAGTGAGTGCACAGAGAACAAGCTTCCTTTTCAGTAGATATGAGGCAGGTACTGCCAGTGCCAGCCCTGGCACTGCCCACCCAGCACTGAACCACTCAAGGAGAATGCTTTTAAGTCTGTTTAAAAATAGCAAATGTAACAGACTCGCTGAAGGGCAATGTTCACTCTGTTTACAATGCCCACTGCCTCACTGCCTGCCTGGCAATGCACGGAATGTGTCTGTCTGTGTGCACTGCAGTGCACATAGAACTAAAGTAGATATGAGGCAGGGTACTCCCAGCACTGGAACTGCTGCCCACCCAGCACTGAACCACTGAAGGAGAATGTGTTCACTCTGTTTACAATGCCCACTGCCTCACTGCCTGCCTGGCAATGCACGGAATGTGTCTGTGTGTGTGCAGTGAGTGCACAGAGAACAAGCTTCCTTTTCAGTAGATATGAGGCAGAGTACTGCCAGTGCCAGCCCTGGCACTGCCCACCCAGCACTGAACCACTCAAGGAGAATGCTTTTAAGTCTGTTTAAAAATAGCAAATGTAACAGACTCGCTGAAGGGCAATGTTCACTCTGTTTACAATGCCCACTGCCTCACTGCCTGCCTGGCAATGCACGGAATGTGTCTGTCTGTGTGCACTGCAGTGCACATAGAACTAAAGTATATATGAGGCAGGGTATTCCCAGCCCTGGAACTGCTGCCCAGTGCCCACCCAGCACTGAACCACTCAAGGAGAATGCTTTTAAGTCTGTTTAAAAATAGCAAATGTAACAGACTCGCTGAAGGGCAATGTTCACTCTGTTTACAATGCCCACTGCCTCACTGTCTGCCTGGCAATGCACGGAATGTGTCTGTCTGTGTGCACTGCAGTGCACATAGAACTAAAGTAGATATGAGGCAGGGTATTCCCAGCCTTGGAACTGCTGCCCAGTGCCCACCCAGCACTGAACCACTCAAGGAGAATGCTTTTAAGTCTGTTTAAAAATAGCAAATGTAACAGACTGCTGAAGGGCAATGTTCACTCTGTTTACAATGCCCACTGCCTCACTGTCTGCCTGGCAATGCACGGAATGTGTCTGTCTGTGTGCACTGCAGTGCACATAGAACTAAAGTAGATATGAGGCAGAGTACTCCCAGCCCTGGAACTGCTGCCCAGCCAGCACTGAACCACTCAAGGAGAATGCTTTTAAGTCTGTTTAAAAATAGCAAATATGAGGCAGAGTACTGCCAGCCCTGCCTGGCACTGCCCAGGATAAAATGTACAGACTCACTCAATAAGAATGTTCTTTTTTTTTTTTCCCTAACAAAGAATCTGTTCTGTGTTGTCTATCAAATCTGGTTCTGTTCTGTGTTGTCTATCAAATCGGGTTCTGCTATCTTCTCTGCCTCAGCCTGCCTAAGCCCACCCTGCACGATCCCGATCCCACCTCCCCACTGAATCGCTGAAATGTCCGTCAGTCCTCGTGCTGCTGCTGCTTTTATAGTGCTGCTGGCTCGTCAGGAAATCCTCAGAGAAGCACGGAATGACAGCGCGATTCGCTGCATTCAGTGCTTCTCTGAAAAGGTGAACGCAGATTCGCTGCGTTCCGGTATCCATGCCGACCTGTCCCACCCTTTCCTGTGAGTCACTGAACTCACAGGACAGGGTCAGACAGGTTGGCATGGTTACCGCAGGGGCGCCGCCATTTTCAGGTAATCCGGGGCTCCGAGCTCGAGTCGCAGGTAATGGCGGCGAGAAAGCGCGCGCATGGCGATTCGCCGTATCCGACATATCTATGTTCATTTATGTCGGAAATCTGCTCGTATACGCCCCATCTTTTTTTTAAGTAAAAAAAAAAATTTGAGTTGCGTTTTCCATATGCGGTCAATCCGAATGCACATCCCTAGTGTTGGACTCCGGAAGTGGATCCTTGGGCCGACCGCCTGGAAGGCGGACGGGAGGCAGACTACTGAGCAGAAGAAAAGTCTTCACCTGGAAACCCGAGACTCCCCCAGAGGACCTGTTGGAGACCGGGACGCTAGGACTTAGGTGGCTTTGCCCTGGAAGCCCGAGGTCCCCCCAGGAGGAGCCCGTAGGGACCCGGACCGCTGGGACTTAGGAGAGCGGCAATCAGCAGAGAAGGCCAGGACCGGATCGGAGTCAGGGCAGGCAGCAGGAGACGGAGTCGATGGAACGGACCAGGGTCAAGGCAGGCAGCTGAAGACGGAATTCGGTGAGACGGACCAGGATCAAGGCAGGCAGCTGAAGACGGAATCGGTGAGACGGACCAGGATCAAGGCAGGCAGCTGGAGCAGGCAGGCAGGAGTACCTGGACAGGCGGACCGGAACACGGGGCAGACAGGCAGGAGACGGAGTCGATGGAACGGACCAGGATCAAGGCAGGCAGCTGGAGCAGACAGGCAGGAACCCTGGAACTGAAAAGCTGGAACGAGCAGGCAGGGATTGCAGGCAACTAGCAAGCTCAAGAGCGACCACGTTGCAAGGCCCCGAGGAGAGTCAGACGCCGAGTTAAATCCCCCTCGGCGTCTGACGTCATCCTGAGGGCGGCGCCGGGTTTTCGCACCAGAGGCCCTTCAAAGGGCCTCCCCTGCGCGCACACGAGCCCTAGGGGCGGGGCCCAACTTCTCTGGCGGCGTCTCCCTCGTGGGAGCGCTGCCGACTAGGCCGCAGCTGCCGCGGCGTCGTTGCGGCCGTGCCTCGCTCGGGACCCGGGACCAGGTAGGGGATTTGGGTCGCTCTCCTCGCGACTGAAACCACAACAATTGGGGGAGGCGTTTTGTGCATAAAACGCACTATGGACATAAGCACTTACTTTTGGGAGCTTTTGGCGGTTGTAGGGCCACAGCTGTGGGTGCGATTCGGGCGATGGATTACAGGCACTCGGAGCCTGGGATTTCCCTGCCTCCCGGGCTCACCACATCACATGACCTCCCGAGAAAGTTATTTTTCACTCAACGCACAATTAAACTCTGGAATTTGTTCCCAGGGGATGTGGTTAGTGCAGTTAGTGTAGCTGGATTTAAAAAAAGGATTGGATATGTTCTTGGAGGAGAGGTCCATTACTTGCTATTAATTAAGTTGACTTAGAAAATAGCCACTGCTATTATTAGCAACAGAAACATGGGATGGACTTAGTTTTGGGTACTTGCCAGGTTCTTATGGCCTGGATTGGCCACTGTTGGAAACAGGATGCTGGGCTTGATGGACCCTTGGTCTGACTGGCATGTAACTGTAAAAATTTGCTTATGTTGTATGTCACAGCTGTGTCAGACCACAGTGGTTAGGGTATGAATATGGCATGCTGTAGATATAAGTGTCAGGCCACCATGGTTAAATTTGGAACTTGGGAATGCTGTAGCTGTCAGTGTCATGCCACAGTGGTTAGAGTTGGAACATGGCATGCCACAGTTGTGTCAGGCACAGTGGTTAGGGTTGTAACTTGGCATGCCATAGCTGTAAGAATCAGGCCACAGTGGTTAGGTGAGGAGTAAGACAGGCTGATAAAGTATAAGATATTCTTCAATGGTGGTATTTGGAGAAGAGGCAGACGACGTTAGTGAAGTCATAAGCCATTGATGTTTTACGTATACAACTCCTGAGACATGACTCCACTGTCTTCCCCTGAGTGCTTCTCAACAACTGTTTGGGGTGAAGCAGACAGGGGAAGTCAGTGAAGCCATGCCTATGTGGTGGCATTTTGGTAAGAGGCAGAGGAACTCAGTGGAGTCATGCCTTGGAGGTTGCATTTGGGGAAAGGGAGGCAGAGGAATTCAGCAGAGTCATGTATTGGACATTGCATGTGGGGAAAAGGAAGCAGAGGAACTGAATAGAATCATGTCTTGGAGGTTGCATTTGAGGAAAAGGAGGGAGAGTAACTCAGGGGAGTCATGCCTTGGACATTGCGTTTCGGGAAAAGAAGGCAGAGGAAATG
Source organism: Rhinatrema bivittatum (assembly GCF_901001135.1). Lineage (NCBI taxonomy): Eukaryota > Metazoa > Chordata > Amphibia > Gymnophiona > Rhinatrematidae > Rhinatrema > Rhinatrema bivittatum. Next base: position 10,253 of record NW_021821428.1, on the reverse strand, counting down.
AGTGGAATCATGCCTTGGAGATTGAATTTTAGGAAAAGGAGGCAGAGGAACTAAATTGGGTCATGCTTTACAGGCTTCATTTGGAGAAAAGGAGGCAGAGGAACTGAGTGGAGTCATGTCTTGGAGGTTGTATTTGGAGAAAAGTAGGCAGCGGAACTGCATGGAGTCATGCCTCACAGGTTGCATTTGGGGAAAAGGAGGCAGAGAATTCAGTGGATTTATGACCGTGTAGTGGTGCTTAGAACATGGCAGGTAGACAACGGATAAGCCAAACTCCTGAGGTTGTGTGAGGAGAATGGCAATGTAAAGCTGCTGCTGGATGTGCTGCCAGACTCCTGTGCTGTTGGTGTTGGGGTATGGTAGTGAAAGACTGCTACTAGATGTGCTGTCAGATCCCTATAGTGTCAGGTCCCAGTATTGTTGCTGGGGACATGTCAGGAGGAAGCAGGAGGATTGCAGCCCCAGTATTGTTGCTGGGGATATGCTAGGAGGAAGCAGAATGATTGAAGCTTCAGTGTTATTTGTTGGGAATGTGTCAGGAGAAAGTAAGCTGAGTCAGACCCCATTGTTGTTGAAGTGGATGTGTCAGGAGGAAGCAGGAGGAATGAAGCCCCTTGTCACAGCCTTGACACGTGTTACCAGCTAAGCAGAAGAGTACTGTAACATACCTTCAACTCTTACAGGTATATTTTCAGTAAGCTTCTCAGCCTTTCTCTTCCCTGTTGTCTGCCATGAGTGGGATGGGCTCCGCTCGCAGCTGCCAGATATCGCCACTGCCAGGGGCCTCAGGTTGGAGTCTCTCAATGGCACCCCTCTCCTGGCTGTTACCAAAGGAGAACCACCTCCTCGCCCTCCCTTAGTACACCACTGAGTATGGTTAAAATTAAGGGCCTGAACCTTTAGTTGTATCTCTATGCAAAAGGACACCCACATATTTGACTGATTCCTTCACCTACCGCATTAGAAAATCTGGCCCACACAGAGTCCACTATCTACTTGTCCAGATTTAGTTTGAGACCTACTAGCTCATCATATTCCCAGAATTCTTCCAAGAGAGGAGAAGAGAAAATCAAGGATCAACAACATGAACAAAAATGTCTTCCACAAATGCAGCCAGCATGAAAATGTGCATCGTTCACCATCCCATAAGAATTCCTTTTATGCCATCATTTTCTCTAATTGTTTTAATAAACGTTCCAGAGATAAAATAAAAAGGAGTGGGGACAAGGCATCCCTTATGTGTATCCCATTTTAGTTCAAAAAAGTCAGACCGTGTCCCATTCGCAACTATGGAGGCCACTGGCTGATTGTAAAGAGCCCGTATTACTTCCAAAAATATACCTCTATGCCCATTGTCTGAAGACTGGCAAACATAAAAGACCAGTTTACATGGTTAAATGCTTTTCAGCATCAAAGCTCAATAACATTGACGAAAGCTGTTGTCGTCTACTACATTTCATGGATACTAAGATTCTGTGCACATTTAAAACAGAACAACATCCCTTCAGAAAACCAATATGACTATCTCCAATAAGCAAGGTAGTAAGCTCATCAGTCTATCTGCCCAAACCTTGCCAATAGCTCACATTGAAGTTTACAAATAAATTGGTCTATATAAGCCCGGAAGCATAGGATCACATCCAGCATTGGGTAACTGTGATTAGGGCCATATTAGGAGAAATAGGATACCCCCCTCCCATTTCTTATAGGGCCTCATTCATTTCCCCTAAGGGTGACAATATTTCCCTGCTCAATAATTTCTAAAACTTGACTGAAAACCCATCAGGCCTTGGGGCTTTTAGAAGTTTTGCCTGTGCTATCCTTGTCTGGAGTTCTAGCAATTGGATTGGGGCATTCAGACCTTCTAACTGAGAGACCATCAACTGAGGGATCCCTATAGATGCACCAGTATCTTTGTGCATCTTCTTCACCGGCAGGGGCAGTCGTCTATAAAGCCATATAAAATGACCAAAAACACCACATATCTCCTAATTAGAGTTCATAATCCTCCACTGCCCCCCCCCCCCCATGCAGTGCAGTGATATATTTATGCCCCAATCATTTTTTGGAAAGTAGCAAATAATTGCCCTGATTTATTGCCAATCTTGGAAAAATTTACTTTTAAAATAAAACAAGTTCTTCTTGGCTCTATGGTGGAGAAGAGTGTGAAAGGAGGCTTGAACTGCTATAAACCACTCTTTGTTCTCTCCTGTAGGCCCTATTTGAAAAAGTTTCTGGGCTGATGCCATCTCTTTTTTAACTGTAAGATCTCTGTCATCATTGCCCACTTTCTTGCTGCTATATAGGAGATAATATCTCCTTGTAACATGACCTTTTCAGTTTCCCAAAAAAGCAAAGAAGATGACCTATGCTCTTTATTGAAATCACAGAACTCCAACAACCTGTGATTCATAAAATCTCTAAATTCCTGGTCCTTATATAATATATATATATATATATACTTAGGAAATCGACAAAGCCTTTGAAAATTTGGGGATCTAAAACCATCCAAATCAATCCACATGAGAAAGTGATCAGAAATCCCCAATAGGCCTATATTTGATTTGACTACCTTGGAAAACTCTGATCTACTCTCCAGCAAATAATCAATGCACAAGAGCAAATTAGCATATTCTCTGTCTGAGAGATGGAGAACTCTCCAGCTATTTGGTCCATATCATTACAAAGATACAAAATACCCTTGGATGTGCAGAAACCCACCACATTCCGGGAGGAAGATCTGTATAGTGCAGAATCGAAGACACAAATTAAAATCTCTTCCCACAATCACAAGCATATTGTAATATGCGCCAATAGCCAAATCAACTTGGTAAAAAACCCATGATAACCAATGTTTGTACATATTGGGGGCATAAACCGAATATAGGGCCAATGGCTGCTCATACAGCTTTCTAATCATTAATAAAAAATGGCCCCTGAATCCTCCATTATATCAGGTGCCTGAAATGGAACCTTATTACCAACCAGGATAGCCAGCCCCACTTTTTTCTCACTGATTGTGAAGAAAGAAACCTCTCTTACCCACTGTTGTCTCATCTTTTGATGTTCAGTTTGGTCCAATTGTGTTTCTTGAATCATTGCTATCTGCTCTTTATGTCGCTGTAACACCTGTAAAATTTAATATCGCTTGATCACCAACTCAATTCCCATCGAATTCAATGTCAAGCATCTAACAGTGGAAGGATTCACTCAGGTCATAGATGAATAGAGCCCCAAAAAACAAAACTTAAGTCCACCAAAGATTTCAGGGCCCAGATCCCCAACCTAGATCCCAACCCCACTTCGCACCAGCAACAATTTAAAAGGTTGTGTGCCCCATAAGTGTACTCACAAGGCATGCAAAGTCTTCTCAGTGTTCTTTTCCCAGGTCACCCAATTCTCATCTCTTCTTCCCCATGCACCCCTCTCCTCCTCTCTTTTACTAACGCTCACCCACCTCCCCACTCCCTCCCCTTCTTACCCACAAACCCTAACCTCTAAACCCTGCATAACCCAAGCAGCAACAAGAAAAAAGAGCAACCCAACAAACTCTATCACTTTTTAAAAGTATAAAAGATCACATCTGCCTCAAAGGACCCCATTCCTCTTAAACCTGCATGTGAATGCCACATTTTGTAGTTCTAATCAAACACCACCCCACTTACACTAGCCCTACAAAAACATTTCACTCACTATGTACTTTATATGAGATCATAAAAAGACTATTTCAAGAGAGAGCAGAAGAAGGAAAAAGAAAAAGAAGAAAGGAAGGGAAGAAAGGAAAAGACACCATTTGTTCCACGGTACTTGAGAAAAAGAGTCCATGTAGCTTATGTAGTAGCTGATCACTGTCTACCGCAGGGCTCACACATATACCTTCCATTGAACCAGCAAAATTTTGGAACACATGACCTCTGTACCAAGGGCGTCCTGTAACAAATGGTCCAACTTCCAATGTAGAACTGTTCTCTGAGAGACACCGATGCATATCAGTAGGTTTATAGGTAGCAATGCTTGTTGTTGTTGTTGTCCATCTTGTCCTGACAACTCATGGCTATCCTGATCTCCAATGCTTCCATGTCACAATACACATTAACTAAACAAGATGCCCAGTGCTCAGACCAGGCTCACAGTAGTTTAAAATTAAAAAACAGAGACATGCTTTATAAGAGTATATCCACATAGTGCATAAACACTGCTTAACTGCAGCATCATGCATGCTAGGGCCATCATGGCGCCACGTTATGTGCTCGATGATCTCTCAGCTGTATTCTGCTCCAGAGATTGAAAGTATTGCATGGCTTTAGCAGCAGCTTCAGAATCGGTCACTTGCAAGTTACTGTAGGACAAACGGTATGTGCAACTCAACCAGTTTCACACATGCTGTAGAGAAACTAAAAGGAAGCCAGGAAACTAAAAGAAAAATTTGAGAAAATATATAGTACATTAAATTTGATGATGTTTATGCGCTACTTATTAGTACTACGAAAAAGATTACAGAGGTGAACACATGCCCACACAGTTTCTGGGAAACCAATAAAATGGAGATAATTTCTTCATAAACGATTCTCCAAATCCTCAATTTTTGTGACTTGCTGATCCGGGGCAGATTTTTAAGCCTCTAATGAAACGACCCGATTATCAAGCCCCAAGACATGTGTCTTCACCTCTGTAATCTTTTTTGTGGTATTAATAAGTAGCATAGAAACTTCATCAAATTTAATATACTGTATATTTTCTCAAAATTTTCTTCTAGTATCCTGGCTACAGCCATTGCTACATTACAAACCATTGGGTCTGCAGACTCTGGTGAGGGCGGGTTATTTACTGCACTATCCATTTTCTCATCAGAGGCCTTCAGTTTCTCTCTGTCCTTTCTCTGAAGTTTTGACGCCATACTTTGCTTTCCACAATTTGCTCCCACTCAAAAACTGGTACAGGAACTTACTTTGCATTTCACAAGCCCCAAAACTAAAATTGGCAAAATCGAACTGCAAATTTTAAATGAACAAGAAGTGGAGCCTTAAAGCAGACAAGGCACATGTCCTGTCTCTTACATTGCATCACATGATCTCCCTAAGTTGCTATTTTAAAACATAAGAACACAATAAAATTGCCATGCTGGATCAGACCAAGGGTCCATCAAGCCCAGCATCCTGTTTCCAACAGAGGCCAAACCAGGCCACAAGAACTTTGCAATTACCCAAACACTAAGAAGATCCCAAGCTACTGATGCAATTAATAGCAGTGGCTAATCCCTAAGTAAACTTGATTAATAGTCATTAATGGACTTCTCTCTAAGAACTTATCCAAATGTTTTTAACCCAGCTACACTAACTGCACTAACCACATCCTCTGGCAACAAATTCCAGAGCTTTATTGTGCGTTGAGTGAAAAATAATTTTCTCCGATTAGTCTTAAATGTGTTACTTGCTAACTTCATGGAATGCCCCTAGTCCTTCTATTATTCAAAAGTGTAAATAACCGAGTCACATCTACTCGTTCAAGACCTCTCATGATCTTAAAGACCTCTATCATATCCCCCCTCAGCTGTCTCTTCTCCAAGCTGAACAACCCTAACTTCTTCAGCCGTTCCTCATAGGGGAGCTGTTCCATCCCCTTTATAATTTTGGTTGCCCTTCTCTGTACCTTCTCCATCGCAACTATATCTTTTTTGAGATGCGGTGACCAGAATTGTACACAGCATTCAAGGTGTGGTCTCACCATGGAGCGATAAAGAGGCATTATGACATTTTATGTTTTATTAACCATTCTCTTCCTAATAATTCCTAACATTCTGTTTGCTTTTTTGACTGCTGCAGCACACTGAGCCAACAATTTTAAAGTATCCACTATGATGCCTAGATCTTTTTCCTGGGTGGTAGTTCCTAATATGGAACCCAACATTGTGTAACTACAGCAAGGGTTATTTTTCCCTATATGCAACACCTTGCACTTGCCACATTAAATTTCATCTGCCATTTGGATACCCAATCTTGCAGTCTTGCAAGGTCCTTCTGTGCATCACAATCTGCTTGTGATTTAACTACTCTGAATAATTTTGTAACATCCGCAAATTTGATAACCTCACTCGTCGTATTCCTTTCCAGATCATTTATATATATATATATATATATATATATATATATTGAAAAGCACTGGTCCAAGTACAGATCCCTGAGGCACTCCACTGTTTACTCTTTTCCACTGAGAAAATTGACCATTTAATCCTACTCTCTATTTCCTGTCTTTTCAGTTTGTAATCCACGAAAGGGCATCACCTCCTATCCCATGACATTTTAGTTTTCTTAGAAGCCTCTCATGAGGGACTTTGTCAAAAGCCTTCTGAAAATTCAAATATACTACATCTACCGGTTCACCTTTATCCACATATTTATTAATCCCTTCAATAAAATGAAGCAGATTTGTTAGGCAAGACTTCCCTTGGGTAAATCTATGTTGACTATGTTCCATTAAACCATGTCTTTCTATATGCTCTACGATTTTGATCTTGAGAATAGTTTCCACTATTTTCCCAGCGCTGACATCAGGCTGACTGATCTATAGTTACCCGGAAACCCCCCTGGTGCCTTTTTAAATATTGGGGTTATATTGGCCACCCTCCAGTCTTCAGGTACAAGGGATGATTTTAGTGATAGGTTACACATTTAACTAATAGATCAGAAATTTCATTTTGAGTTCCTTCAGAATTCTAGGATGCATACCATCTGGTCCAGGTGATTTGCCACTCTTTAGTTTGTCAATATGGCCTACTACATCTTCCAGGTTCACAGTGATTTCATTCAGTTCATCTGACTCATCACCCCTGAAAACCATCTCAGGAACTGGTATCTCTCCAACATCCTCATTAGTAAACACAGAAGCAAATAATTCATTTAGTCTTTCTGCAATGGCTTTATCTTCCCTGAGAGCCCCTTTAACCCCTCGGTCATCTAATGGTCCAACCGACTCCCTCACAGGTTTCTTGCTTTGGATATATTTTAAAAAGTTTTTATTATGAGTTTTTGCCTCTATGTCCAACTTCATTTCAAATTCTCTCTCGCCTGTCTTATCAATGTTTTACACTTAACTTGGCAATGCTTATGTTTTATCCTATTTTGTTCAGATGGATCCTTCTTCCAATTTTTGAAGGATGTTTTTTTTGGCTAAAATAACCTCCTTCACCTCACTTTTAACCATGATGGTAATCGTTTTGCTTTCCTTCCACCTTTCTTAGTGCGTGGAATACATATGGACTGTGCCTCTAGGATTGCATTTTTAAATAATGCCCAAGCCTGTTGAACACTTTTAACCTTTGCAGCTGCACCTTTCAATTTTTTTCTATTTTCCTCATTTTATCAAGGTTTCCCTTTTGAAAGTTTAGTGTTAGAGCTGCAGATTTATTTATTGTCCCCCTTCCAGTTATTAGTTTAAATTTGATCATGTTATGATCACTGTTGCCAAGTGGCCCCACTACCATTACCTCTCTGACCAAATCCTGCGTTCCACTAAGAATTAAATCTAAAATAGCTCCCTCTCTTGTTGGTTCCTGAACCAATTGCTCCATGAAGCAGTCATTTATTACATCCAGGAACTATATGTCTCTAGCAAGTCCTGATGTTATATTTACTCAGTCAGTATTGGGGTAATTGAAATCTTGCATTATTATTACCCTGCCAAATTGGTTAGCTTCCCTGATTTCTCTTAGCATTTCATCATCTGTCTGACCATTTTGTCCAGGTGGAAGGTAGTATACTCCTATCACTATACTCTTACCCAACACACATGGGATTTCTACCCATATATATATATATATATATATATATTTCTACCCAACAATTCATCTCTGGACAACATGATTGCAATTCACAAATCACCCCGCCCTTCAAGGTCTTCTGACAAATTACAGCTAATCATTCCTCCTCTCTCATCTGCGAAACTATCCTCTACCAGACATAGAGCCTTCTCTATAGCTGGACCAACAGAATGGAACTCTATCCCAGGATACCTAAGTTCCATCAAAGATTCCAAAACATTCAAAAAAGAACTAAAAACATGGTTGTTTAGACAATCATTCACAGACTGATATGATCAATATATATATCAATATCAACCTTCATCTTGAACTCTAATACTTCTTTAATAAGTTTCTTCTAAATTAAGCCTTAAATTGTCTCATTCTAACATGTTATACTCTGCTGCTGCCGAGATGTTATAACTATGTTTATATTGTGTTATAATTTATAACCTGTTCATTGTATGAAGTTGTTACACTGTAAACCGGGGTGAAGGCACTCAGCTATACTTCGGTATAAAAAAGAATATAAATAAAATAAATAAAAATATAGATTCTACTGAGAATTTAGTCTCTTGTAAGATCTTTATCCTGTTGGACTCTATACCCTTCTGGACATAAAGTGCCACACCCCCACCAAGTTGATCCTCCCTATCATTGCGATATAATTTGTACTCTGATATAGCACTGTCCCATTAGTTATCTTCCTTCCACCAAGTCTCTGTGATGCCAATTATGTCAATCTCATCATTTGCTGCTATACACTCTAACTCTCCCATCTTACTTCTTAGACTTCTAGCATTGGCATACAGTCTAGGGATGTGAATCGTTTTTTGACGATTTAAAATATCGTTGATATATTTTAAATCGTCAAAAATCGTTAGGGCCACGATACAATACCAATTCCCCCGATTTATCGTCAAAAAATCGTAAATCAGGGGAAGGGGGAGGGCAGGAAAACCGGCACACTAAAACCCCCTAAAACCCACCCCCGACCCTTTAAATTAAATCCCCCACCCTCCCGAACCCCCCCAAATGCCTTAAATTACCTGGGGGTCCAGCGGCACACTAAAACCCCCTAAAACCCACCCCCGGCACACTAAAACCCCTAAAACCCACCCCGACCCTTTAAATTAAATCCCCCACCCCAAATGCCTTAAATTACCTGGGGGTCCGTAGCGGCGGTCCGTAGCTTAAATTACCCCCGGGTCCGTAGCTAAATCAGGGGAAGGGGAGAGCAGGAAATCTGGCACACCAAATCGTGGTGTCTTCAGCCGGCGCCATTTTGCAAAATGGCCGCCGCAAAATGGCGGCGGCCATAGACCAATACGATTTGACGCAGGAGGTCGTTCCTGATGCCCGCTGGACTTTTGGCAAGTCTTGTGGGGGTCAGGAGGCCCCACCAAGCTGGCCAAAAGTTCCTGGGGGTCCAGCGGGGGCCCCTGGAGCGATCTCCTGCCGCGAATCTTTTCCGTACGGAAAATGGTGCCGGCAGGAGATCGACTGCAGGAGGTCGTTCAGCGAGGGTTCCCCCGCTGAATGACCTCCTGCAGTCGATCTCCTGCCGGCGCCATTTTCCGTACGGAAACGATTCGCGGCAGGAGATCGCTCCAGGGGCCCCCGCTGGACCCCCAGGAACTTTTGGCCAGCTTGGGGGGGCCTCCTGACCCCCACAAGACTTGCCAAAAGTCCAGCGGGGGTCAGGAATGACCTCCTGCGTCGAATCATATTGGTGTATGGCCGCCGCCATTTTGCGGCGGCCATTTTGCAAAATGGCGCCGGCTGAAGACACCACGATTTGGTGTGCCAGATTTCCTGCTCTCCCCCTTTCCCCGATTTAGCTACGGACCCGGGGGTAATTTAAGCTACGGACCGCCGCTACGGACCCCCAGGTAATTTAAGGCATTTGGGGTGGGGGATTTAATTTAAAGGGTCGGGGTGCGTTTTAGTGTGCCGGGGGGGGGGGGGGTTTAGGGGGTTTTAGTGTGCCGCTGGACCCCCAGGTAATTTAAGGCATTTGGGGGGGGGGATTTAATTTAAAGGGTCGGGGGTGGGTTTTAGGGGGTTTAGTGTGTGTTCACGATTTTAACGATTTTTCATGATAATCTAAAACACCCAAACGGCGACGATACGATTCCCTCCCCCTCCCAGCCGAAACGATCGTTAAGACGATCGAGGACACAATTCACATCTCTAATACAGTCATTTCAAAGTGTGTTTTTGTTTGCTTTAACAACCTGCTTTTCAGTTGCTAGGGATAATTCGGAAATCATTAGCTTCGGTGATTTTTTACATATAGGCATGGACTATGTTTACTTTTAATAGAACCTCTCTGTTGGGATGCCCTAACTCTCATAGTATCCTTCAAGAATACATTTCTCAGAACCATGCACTGCTGAGTGACTGTCGGCTTTCCCCCTTGTTCTAGTTTAAACAGTTGCTCTATCTCCTTTTTGAA
>NW_021821427.1:0-72085 GCF_901001135.1 Rhinatrema bivittatum | reverse complement strand
GAGAAGGTCGTCCAGCGTGGTGCAAAAAAACCCCCTTTCTCTGGCTTCCTGCTTGCCCTGACTCTCCTGAGAGAGCCACAGCATCGAATGCACTCTGGGGGAGCTTTGTCACCATCTGAAAGTGCTGCAGGCTGCTCCCAGCCATGGGAGATTTCCAGGAGGATGCTCCGGAGGGGCGCTGCAGGGATTGCCTCAGACTCGCCTCTACTTCCCATGCTAACGCTGTACTGAAAGGCTGGTCAGAGGCTGGGATAACCTTGCCTCTTTTCCCCAGGCAGCTGAGCAGGAAATGAGAGAGCGATTTTCAGTCAGAGAGCCCTGCATGCCAGCAGTCAGACAAGAGAAGGCAAAGACTGGGAAAATGATCCTTATTACCATTTCTTGGATGTAATATACTGCTTATAGAGGGCTGAAATATAATAAAAACGTAGCTAATTGATGCCATTCACACAATACAAAATAAATGGAAATCACCTAACTAAACAATAAAAGCTTTCGTAAATCAGAAAGCCAATAATAATAAAAAAAACCAAAAAACAAAAACAAGGTAAAATGGCTCAGTGAAGTTTAACCAGAGAAGTCCTCGGGGATATCCAGCGGGATGAATCCGGGTTTCTGAGGTCGGATAACAAGCCGGAGTCCCCCTGAGATTATAAATTCATCTAGAAACAACTGAAAACTGGAACTCTGCCCCCTCCCACCCCGTTCTCTCCAACCGCGCCCACCCTACCCCCCCTTCCCTCCCATCTGCCCCACCCAGAGCAAGGTCGGACCTGCCAGGAGCTGGAGAGGAATTTGGGGGGTTCTGGGGGGGGGGGGGGGGGCAGGAGAGTTCTGGTTCGGTTGACGGGGTGGGGGGTGGGGAAAACGTTTTGGGTCTACAGGCCCGCGATGTTTTGGAAGTATTTTTTTGGACCCTTGGCCATCAGGTCCAGCATTTGCTTCACTGGAGTGGAAGGGTTGGGGGATCGGGCTGGGTGAACCACAAGGTTTTTTTTTAACGTTAGAATTGCTACCTATCTGGCTCTGTTCTTTGCCTATAATCAGTCAAGGTTATCCAGATAACTTGAACCCTGCTCTTGGCCACACCTTGAGTTAGCTGAATAACTTATTTGCAGGCCGATACAGTACAGTGCACTCCAGCGGAGCGCACTGTTAACCCGCGATTGGACGTGCGTTTTCGACGCGCTAGCTTTACCCCTTATTGTTCAGTAAGGGGTAACAGCACATCGAAAACGCACGTCCAACCCCCCCCCCCCCCCCCGAGACTAATAGCGCCCGCAACATGCAAATGCATGTTGCGGGCGCTATTAGTCATTCCCGTGTGATACAGAAAGTAAAACGTGCAGCCAAGCCGCACGTTTTACTTTCAGAAATTAGCGCCGACCCAAAGGTGTTAACCAGTGGACCCTTGACCCGGCACGGAAGAACACCCACCTGAGGAACCGGGATGTCCTTCGTCTCCGGAGGGTGGATACCAGGCGCAAGACCCCTCAGTACCTAGCAAGAGAAAGCAGACAGGTACAGGCCAGGGAGCCCAAGCCGGGTTCCAAGCGAGGCAGGGGTCAGTGAAGATCAAATCCAATCCGGGTCCGGACAGGTAGCAGGTAGAGCAAAGTAAAGTCCAATCCGGGTCGAGGCAGGCAGCAGGCAAACAGAGTAAAGTCCAATCCGGGTCGAGGCAGGCAGCGAGCAACCAGAGTAAAGTCCAATCCGGGTCGAGGCAGGCAGCGGGCAAACAGAGCAAAGTCCAATCCGGGTCTCGGCAGGCAGGTAGCAAGGCAAGGCAGAGTCAGGCACGGTCCGGGTCTCGGCAGGCAGGCAGCAAGGCAAGGCGAAGTCAAGTACGGTCCGGGTCTCGGCAGGCAGGCAGCAAGGCAAGGCGAAGTCAAGTACGGTCCGGGTCTCGGCAGGCAGGAAGCAAGGCAAGGAAGAGTCAGGCACGGTCCGGGTCTCGGCAGGCAGGCAGCAAGGCAAGGCAGAGTCAGGCACAGCAAAGTCACACCAGGGCACAGCAAAGCACGGGACCTATTGAGAAAGCGTCTGATGCCTGCACTGCACCGCTTAAATCTCCCTCCCTGCTGACGTCAGTTTCCGGGGGCGGCCTCGTCCTCGCGATCCTGCCCCTTTAAGAGGCGGAGTTAGCCGCGTCGCACCCGATGCTGTCCCGCGACGGCCAGACGTCTGCACGCAGCGAGTCGTGCTCTGGGGGCCCTGAGGAATGGCGTGCCGATCCGCCGGCTGAAAAGAGGTAGGGAGGCCCGATCGCATGCGATCGCGATCGGGCCTCACAACAGTACCCCCCCTCTTACGCCCCCTCCGAGACGGGCCTGGTTTCTCCGGATGCTGCAAATGGAACTGGTGAAGGAGAGATTTATCCAAGATGTGGACCATCGGTTCCCATGAGTTTTCCTCGGGACCGAACCCATCCCAAGCGATCAAATACTCCCACCGCCGATGAAGGCGACGGACGTCCAGAACTTCCCGAACTTGGTAAATGGAGTCATCCGCAGAGGCCACAGGGGGAGACGGACATGGAGCAGCGTGAAAGGAGGACGAGATCAGAGGCTTAAGGAGCGACACGTGGAAGGAATTGTGGATCCGGAGAGTGGAGGGGAGACGGAGCCGATAGGTGACAGGGCCCAGACGTCTGCAGACGAAGAAAGGTCCGATGTAACGAGGGGCAAGCCGCATGGAGGGAACCCGGAGACGTAAATGACGGGTAGATAGCCAGACCCGATCCCCCGGGTTAAATTGAGGAGCAGGCCTGCGATGACGGTCCGCAGTACGTTTAGCGGTAGCAGCTGCGCGGTGAAGGCGAGCATTGGTAGTCATCCAAAGTTCATGGAGCTGCTGGGCGGACAACTGAGCAGCCGGGGAAGCCACGGACAGGGGAAGAGGCAGAGGAGGGCGAGGCTGTTTACCAAAAACAATCTGGAATGGGGACTGACCGGTGGCAGAGTGGATGTGGGAATTATGAGCAAACTCCGCCCACGGAAGGAGGAGAGCCCAATCATCATGACGGTGGTTCACAAAGAGGCGGAGAAACAACTTCAGACCCCTGTTGACCCGCTCCGCCTGTCCATTACCTTGCGGGTGAAAAGCAGTCGTGAAATCCAATTGGACCCCAAACTTTTTGCACAGCCCACTCCAATACTTGGCCGTGAATTGAGGACCCCTGTCCGAGGTAATGTGGAGTGGGAGGCCATGAAGACGAAAAATGTGAGAGGAAAACAGATCAGCCAGTTCAGGGGCAGAAGGCAACTTGGCCAGGGGCACAAAATGGGCCATCTTGGAGAACCTATCGACCACCACCCAGACCACTCGGAACCCAGCGGAGAGAGGAAGGTCCACAATAAAGTCCGTAGAAATATGGGTCCACGGCTCCCGGGGGGGAGGAAGGGGTTGGAGGAGCCCCCAAGGTCGGCCAGGCAATGGCTTCTGCTGGGCGCATTTCGGGCAGGAAGCGACATAGGCTAGCACATCTCTCCTCATCTGCGGCCACCAGTAATACCGCTCAAGAAGGGCCCAAGTACCCGCTCGTCCTGGATGTCCCGCGGACAGTGAATCATGCGCCCAGGAAAGCACTTTAGGACGCAGTCTGAGGGGTACAACCGTCTTGCCAGAGGGTATCGTCTCGGTGACTGCGAGCATCAACTTAGCAGGATCAATAATGTGAGTCAATGTGTCAGGTACATCTTCAACCTCAAAAGCCCGAGAGAGGGCGTCAGCCCGTCTATTTTTTGTTGCAGGTCGATACCGAAGAATAAAATCGAATCGAGAAAAAAACAGAGACCAGCGGGCCTGTCGGGGATTAAGGCGTTGCGCTCGGTTGATATATTCTAAATTTTTATGGTCCGGGTAGACTGTGATGGTGTGTTGCGCCCCTTCTAACCACTGCCTCCACTCCTCAAACGCCAGTTTAATGGCCAAAAGTTCCTTATCCCCAATCCCATAATATTTCTCTGCAGGTGAGAATTTCCGAGAAAAGTAAGAACAAGGAAACAGTACTCCCCGGGCAGAATGTTGGCTGAGAACCGCACCAACTGCGATTTCCAAAGCGTCTACTTCTACCACAAACGGGCGGTTAGGGTCTGGATGATGAAGACAGGGTTCTTGTAGGAAGGCTTCTTTAATCTCCTGGAATGCTCGTATGGCCTCTTGGGACCATACTTTGGTGTCAGCCCCTTTTCTGGTAAGGGCGGTGATAGGTGCTATAATGTGGGAATAATGTGGAATGAAATTCCGATAAAAATTGGAGAAACCAAGAAATCGTTGTATGGCTCGTAATCCTTTGGGTTGTGGCCAATCTTGAATACAGGCTACTTTTCCCGGATCCATCTGGAACCCGGTAGTGGATACGATGAATCCCAAAAAAGGTATTGACTGTCTTTCGAACAGACATTTTTCCAATTTCACAAACAGTCCATTTTCTCTTAGTCGCTGGAGGACTTGACGAACATCCTTACGGTGGATCTCAAGATCTTTGGAGTAAATGAGGATATCATCCAGATAAACAATCACTTGCTTATATAGCATGTCCCGAAACACCTCGTTCATCAGGTTTTGAAAAACCGCAGGTGCATTGCACTGGCCAAAAGGCATTACCAGGTATTCGTAGTGGCCGCTACGAGTATTAAAAGCGGTTTTCCACTCATCTCCGGGTTTGATTCGTACCAGATTATAGGCACCTCGTAAATCCAGTTTTGAAAAGATCTTGGCGCCATGTAATTGGTCAAGCAGTTCTGGTATTAACGGCAAGGGGTAGCGGTCCTTGCGAGTAATCGCGTTAAGTCCCCGGTAGTCAATGCAGGGTCTCAACCCTCCGTCTTTCTTTGGAACAAAGAAGAAACCGGCCCCGGCTGGGGATGTGGAAGGTCTAATAAATCCTCGTGCGAGATTCTCCTTGATGTAATCGGCCATAGCCTGTGATTCAGGTCCAGATAGTGGATAAATCCTGCCTCTAGGTGGGATAGCGTTAGGAAGTAGGTTGATTGCACAATCGAATCTTCGATGGCAGGGCAAGATCTCCGCTTTCTCTTTAGAGAAGACGTCTGCAAAGTCGACGTATTGTTGTGGTAACTCCATCCTGACAGTAGCTAAAGATAACGCGGGTTGGTGAGACCAGTGAATACAAGTCGTTTGACATTCGGATCCCCAAGCTGAAATTTGCAGGGTCTTCCAATCAATGTGTGGAGAATGTCTTTGTAACCAAGGTAGACCCAGTACCACTGGGTGGACAGTTTTTTCCAGAACAAAAAACGAAATCTCTTCTTTGTGAAGAATTCCGGTAATAAGAGATATGGGAGTAGTATTACATGTGACTTGTCCAGGTAGATTCTCACCTTGAATCGAAGAAATAAACAGTGGTGTTTTGCAGACCTGTGTTGGAATCTGAAGCTGACGGACGAGTTCGGCAAGAATAAAATTCCCCCCAGCTCCGGAGTCGATCAAAGCTTGGGTGGTGAAAGATCCATATCTTCCTTGTAGTGTCACAGGAACTATGAATTGAGGAGCTGGGTTGCCCCCTAGAGTCTGCTCCTCAGAGATCCCTAGGACCGGTAGTTTCCCGGACGCTCAGGACACTGCGCGAGAAGGTGTCCCTTGTTGCCACAATATAGACATAGGCCCATCCTCCTTCGGCGTTGCTTTTCTTCCGGTGTAAGTCGGCTCCTACCGAGTTGCATGGGTTCTTCCTTCTGTTCCTTGGGAACCTCTGGAGTATCAGGAGTTAGGAGCGGTCGAGAGAAGTGAGGGGCCAATGGCGCAAAGCGACGAGGCGGTCTGGATTCCTTGGCCCGTTGTTGAATTCGTCTGTCAATGCGACCAGCCAAATCAATGAGTGCGTCGAGGTCCTCCGGAAGCTCTCGTCCAGCTAGTTCATCTTTAATACGAGGGGACAACCCCTCCAAAAAGATGCCTCGAAGGCAATCCGAATGCCATCCTAATTCGGAGGCCAATGTGCGAAATTCGATGGCGAAGTCAGCTAGGGTATGAGAACCCTGGCGTAGATTAAGGAGTTCTGACGTAGCTGTAGCAAGTCTCCCAGGTTCATCAAATACCTTACGAAAGGTGGAAACAAATCTGGATAAATCGTTCAATATAGGATCACCTTTTTCCCAAAGGGGAGAAGCCCATGCCATGGCCTTCCCGTCAAGTAAGGAGATGATGAAAGAGGTCTTAGACCGGTCGTTAGGAAATTGTTGTTCTTGTAATGAGAATCGAATGAAACATTGGTTGATGAATCCTCTACATCCCTTAGCCTCTCCAGAGAACCGGGGTGGTGCCGGTAAATGTGATACCGATACTGAGGCACTAGGCGGAGGTGGTACCGGAGCTGCTGCTGCGGCCCCGCGTGAGGCATCTAATTGCCGTACAAGTCTATCCACGGTAGCATTTAAAGCCTCCAGACTTAGTTGTTGTTGCTGCTGCTGTTGTCGCTGCTGCATTAGCTGTTGGGCAAGCCCGGGAATAGCCTGAAGACCGGATAGATCCACCGGGTCCATGGCCTTCTCAATCTGTTAACCAGTGGACCCTTGACCCGGCACGGAAGAACACCCACCTGAGGAACCAGGATGTCCTTCGTCTCCGGAGGGTGGATACCAGGCGCAAGACCCCTCAGTACCTAGCAAGAGAAAGCAGACAGGTACAGGCCAGGGAGCCCAAGCCGGGTTCCAAGCGAGGCAGGGGTCAGTGAAGATCAAATCCAATCCGGGTCCGGACAGGTAGCAGGTAGAGCAAAGTAAAGTCCAATCCGGGTCGAGGCAGGCAGCGAGCAACCAGAGTAAAGTCCAATCCGGGTCGAGGCAGGCAGCGAGCAACCAGAGTAAAGTCCAATCCGGGTCGAGGCAGGCAGCGGGCAAACAGAGCAAAGTCCAATCCGGGTCTCGGCAGGCAGGTAGCAAGGCAAGGCAGAGTCAGGCACGGTCCGGGTCTCGGCAGGCAGGCAGCAAGGCAAGGCGAAGTCAAGTACGGTCCGGGTCTCGGCAGGCAGGCAGCAAGGCAAGGCGAAGTCAAGTACGGTCCGGGTCTCGGCAGGCAGGAAGCAAGGCAAGGAAGAGTCAGGCACGGTCCGGGTCTCGGCAGGCAGGCAGCAAGGCAAGGCAGAGTCAGGCACAGCAAAGTCACACCAGGGCACAGCAAAGCACGGGACCTATTGAGAAGGCGTCTGATGCCTGCACTGCACCGCTTAAATCTCCCTCCCTGCTGACGTCAGTTTCCGGGGGCGGCCTCGTCCTCGCGATCCTGCCCCTTTAAGAGGCGGAGTTAGCCGCGTCGCACCCGATGCCGTCCCGCGACGGCCAGACGTCTGCACGCAGCGAGTCGTGCTCTGGGGGCCCTGAGGAATGGCGTGCCGATCCGCCGGCTGAAAAGAGGTAGGGAGGCCCGATCGCATGCGATCGCGATCGGGCCTCACAACAAAAGGTAGGCGCTAGTTTCTGCCGGCGCCAGGGAAGTGCACAGAAAAGCAGTGAAAACTGCTTTTCTGTGCACCCTCCGACTTAATATCATGGCGATATTAAGTCGGAGGCCCCAAAAGTTAAAACAAAGTAAAAAATAAAAAAAATAAAAAATTTAAAATGGGCCCGCGGCTTGAAAACCAGACGCTCAATTTTGCCGGCGTCTGGTTTCCGAACCTGTGGCTGTCCCTAGTGCCTCTTTTTGCCGCGGGCCCTAATGTAAATAAATTAATTTACTGTATCGCGCGCACAGGAGAGCGGGCGCTCGCCCGCTCTCCCACGATTTTTACTGTATCGGCCTGTTGGCTAGATCTAAATACTGCAGTTGGTCAGATAATTTATTCGGCCAATTCAACGCCACCCTGAAACGCCCCCGTAACGTCTCTCGCTTATTCAGATACATTTTGTCTGGATAATGACTTATGTGGATGAGATTTAACTGGATGAGTGATGGCAATATTCAAAGCTTGGCATTGAGGTGGATAACTCAGACATTCTCTGGATAAAAGTCTTTGCATATCAGCCTCTATAATTATTAGAAGGGATTTTGGATGCAATCCTGCGATCTCGGCTGCTGTGTTTTAAAAAGAAAGAGAAAAATACAGTACAGTCGCTAGGCTGTATGTGACTGTCACAGCAGATGGCGCAGGATGTGTCGTCACCTGGCCCTGAGACTTCTTTGCAGTAATAATGCCTCACACATACGTCACTGAGATCACCGCTGGCTACTGAGAATTTAGAAGGGAAACAGCTCCGGAGAGGAAACAGGTTCCCGAGGAGTGATATATTCTTCAAGCGACCGTGCTTCTGTGGCTAGCAGCTGGGATATGTCCTCACAGTGTAGACAGGAATAACGAGGTAGAATGGATGAGCAAATTGGACCTTTTTTTGTCATCCCCTATTAATATTACCGTCACTATATGTTACTGTGTAGTAGTGTAGTAGAAACGTGGCCACTTGTAGGATATTCCTCCTCATGAAAGTTGGCTTCTGTTTCCTTTATCACTGGTTGGTCCACAATCCTGCTCAGATGAGCATACCAGGTGCCGTTTTAACCCAATACACAGGTCTTCCCCGTTTCCCCTTGACCATCAAGTCTTACCGCTGAACCATTGATCCATTTGGCTTTTTTCGGTTGTAACCTGCTGGACCTTCCCTATCCAGCCCCCGTTCCCCTTGGGTTGAGCCTTTGGGTGCCGGGGCCAGCTGATGACAGAAGAGAGGTCCGATGTAAGCTAGGGTCATAGGCAGGCAGCGGTCAGGCGAATCCGAGGTCCAGGCACAGGTCAGAGGCAAGCAGTAGTCAGGCGTATCCAAAGTCCAGGCAGAGGTCAAACCAGATGTCCGTCCATAGGGGAGGAAGAGGGACGGCTAGGTCGAGGCTAGCAGGCAAGGGCTGGAACATGCGGGCAACGAAGGATGGCTCAGACCTGAATGAAGACTGGAGAGAGGCTTAGGCAGAGGCAGGAACGGCTGGGAAGCAACGCGCACTCCTAGGCGGGAGCTGGACCTGTTGGTGAGGTGAGCTGCATTTGGGTAGCTGCCCTTCTATAGGGCAGCGCTGAGGACGTCATCATTAGGGGCCACGGGGATTTTCCCACCATGGTCCCTTTAAAAGAGGCAACGTGGGCATCTGCACTTGCCTAGGGACAGGTGCCACATAGCGGAATATCTTTAATTTTGACTTTATTCAGTTTTTCTGCGGTTTTTTTTTGGGATACTACTATTATTATCTAGGGACAGGTGTGGCCTGCTGAGGCTGACGGTGTCCTGCTACGTGTGTGCTGGTGGTGTTTTTGTTGCAGGGCCAGCCCAGGCCCAGAGGTAAGAGCGGAGGTTTGCGGGGGTATCTTGCAATCCGCCGAGCGTTGCCAGTGCTTGGACCTCTAATCGGGACTTATCTACAGAAAACATAGTTTTGCTGTGCACTAAGCCTTTTCTTTCTGGTTTGCATGTGCTTTTAACTCCTGATGCATCAGCACACTATTAACTTATTGCACCGGGAGTTTTAAAAAGATTAGCTTTGTGCATTAATTAAACTGTGTGCTGAATTTCAGCGGGGGTTTTAATGCTCAGCTCATTGCATCATCCCCACGCTGTCTGTCTGTGTTTGACAATTACCGTTGTCAGCCCGGCTGGTGACACGTGAACCCCTGCCAGTTATCCTGCTGCTCCAAGCTTGGCCCAGCCGAGGTCTGTGAGGGCATCTCTTTCAAAGCCCGTTGCACAGTGGCGGTTGTTCTGCAGCTGACAGGCCGGTGTGACAGCACTGGCAAAGGCACGAGTAATCCCCACGCCTAAAATACTGAGGCTTAATGAAAGCTAGATCTTGAGGAAATTCTGCAGCAAAAAAACGCCAGCGGGCCCTCCCCCCCGGGTTTAGGGCTCTCATGAGGCTGAGGAGCGCTTTCCGCCTGTGCAGCAAGAAATCAATCAGGACTCCGGAGGAGGCCTTGGAGCGCCGGGCGTCCAGCCAGCGGCAGGCGCCCTGGCAGTGCCAGGGGCCCTGCCACACACAATCGAAGCCCTGTCGAAACCCATAGGGAAACAAAAGAACCCCAGTGATGGATCGTTCGGGGATTTCCTGCCCACGCCGCCGCTTCGTTTAGGGTAGAAAAATGTCAAGTTATATACATGAGTGGAAAACAACAAGGGAGGGGAATGCAACTGTGTTTGTTTTCAGGTGATTGCCATGGAGGAAACGGGCAGTGCATGAACTGTTCCTCTCCACTACAAGGAGCAGGACGGCACCTCCGACAGGCCTACGGGGCCCACCTCTTCCCTCTCCATCAATTGCTGAAGCCAATAGGAATCTTCTTCTTCTTTCCTTCCTGCAGTTCACCTGGAATGGAATCGCTGAAAACTCTCTACCCCAGAGGTGGCTGCACATCTGAGCCTGTTCGGTAAGTGCTTGTAAGTTCTATAGACACATATAAAAGTTACTGTGTGATTTCTATTTAAAAAAAACAACATAGTAGTAATGAAGAGCACCCAGCCACTCAGCCAGGTTGCCCTACCTAACCTCCAGCCACCACCATCCACAGGAGCATAGAATATGATGGCAGGGAGCCCGCCCAGTATCATTACTGGCCCAATGCTATAGCCTCTCCCCGTTCTTTTCTGGCTGTTTCCTCACTTCCTCACTGCTAGAGATCCTCTGCACTTACTCCAGGCCTTCTTGCGTCCTCTTACTGTTTTTGTTCTCTACCATCTCCCCCAGGAGGCCGTTCCCTATGCCCAGCACCCTTTCCGTTCAGAAATAGTTCCTAATGTTCCTCACGAGGCTCCTCGCGTTCAGCCTCACCTCATGACTTCTTTTAGAGGTTTTTGGCGGCTCGCATGGCCATTACTGGCAGTCTGCACAAAAAGAGGGTGGTGTCTCTCTTTCTGCTTGATCTACCCAGGAAGACGAGGCCCACGAGGGACAACCCAGGTCTCTGTAGATGTGCCTCTCCCCTTTCATGCACTTATCTTCCGTCCAGCCCAGACATTTCTGCCCCATTTCTCTCTGACTCAGAGGGACGGACGACGGTACCCGTGTGCACCCCCACTCTTGCCATGAGGTGCTGCGGCTTTCTCCGCACTGGGGGTCAAGCATCAAGCCCAGATCTCCTGCACGGCACTGCCACCGAGCTGTCAGACTGACTTCAGATTTGGGCATTTTCGGTACCTGAAAGCCCACCTAATGCTTCTAAATCGCTAGCAAAATTCAGGAAAATCCCTAGCACAGTTCTCAAAGCCCCTAGAGTCTCTGCTTTAAGACAGATTTTGTGTTCCCATAAATAGGATTCTGTAAATCTGTCGTGGAGTCATAGCGACATCTAGAGGTAACTTCTGTGTGGTGCAGGTGATAGTTTTCCATGGGGGTCAATTCCCTCTTACCTGCTTAAAAGAAATATGCAGTGGTAAACGTAGTCAATGAGAGCAGATAAAGAACATCTTGGCCCATCCAGGTCCGACTCCTCCATTTTGGGTACATGAGCTTATGCATTCCTGTTCTCAGCCCAACACCCTCCATGATCTTTATCTGAACTGTCAAGCCCTTTCCCACAGCTGCCTTCAATGCAGGGCTGATCCTAATGAATATGGGACTTGGAGTTCCTCTTCATATTTTGCTATGTGACACTCATGAGCTGGTGGGGGAGGGGGCAGTAAGGAGAGAGAGAGAGAGGCAGGATGTGTGGTTACCTCCCTGGTTCCAGCAGCCCCCGGGAAAATCTCCACTGTGGAGATCTCGAATACCTGTGAGGAAAGGTCTCACCTAGAACTAGAAGCAATGACTTTCTGGTTTAGAGTCCAAGAGGTGCTCTGGTTGGCATGTCAGCTTTTGTCAGCTTTAGTTATTATCTCTCACCTCATAATTATAATGGCTGGGCTAGGCAGCAGGAGGTTGGAAATGGAGGAAAAATGTCCAGGGAGTTGTGAATGTAGGCTATTGGTGCTGCAGCCCTTGTACAGACCAAGCCCAAATGAACAGAAGGTAGCTAACTGTTGGGTAAAAATGATTTTTTTTTAAAGATGTGCATTTTAATGGAATAGGATTTGCTAACACTAACCAGGAAAAGACTTACGGGCCGATACAGTACAGTGCGCTTCGACGGAGCGCACGGTTAACCCTCTATTGGACGCACGTTTTCGACGCGCTAGCGTTACCCCTTATTCAGTAAGGGGCCGAAAACACGCATCCAACCCCCCGAACCTAATAGCACCCGAAACATGCAAATGCATGTTGATGGCCCTATTAGTCATTCCCGCGCGATTCAGAAAACAAAATGTGCAGCCAAGCCGCACATTTTGCGTTCAGAAATTAGCGCCTACCCAAAGGTAGGCGCTAATTTCTTCAGGCACCGGGAAAGTGCACAGAAAAGCAGTAAAAACTGTTTTCTGTGCACCCTCCGACTTAATATCATGGCGATATTAAGTCGGAGGTCCCGAAAGTTACCAAAAGTTAAAAAAAAAAAAATTTGAAGTCGGCCCGCGGCTGGCGGGTCGAAAACCGGACGCTCAATTTTGCCGGCGTCCGGTTTCTGAACCTGTGGCTGTCAGCGGGCTCGAGAACCGACGCCGGCAAAATTGAGCGTCGGCTGTCAAACCCGCTGACAGCCGCCGCTCCTGTCCAAAAGGAGGCGATAGGGACACGCTAGTGTCCCTAGCACCTCCTTTTGCCTGTTTTTACTGCCGGGCCTAATTTGCATAGTGAATCGCCCGCACAGGAGAGTGGCCTGTGTGCCCGCCGGGAGAGCAGGCGTTTGCCCGCTCTTCCGCGGACTTTACTGTATTGGCCCATTAGGGAGGTTA
Organism: Rhinatrema bivittatum; assembly: GCF_901001135.1. Classification (NCBI taxonomy): domain Eukaryota; kingdom Metazoa; phylum Chordata; class Amphibia; order Gymnophiona; family Rhinatrematidae; genus Rhinatrema; species Rhinatrema bivittatum. The sequence continues at coordinate 59,327 of NW_021821427.1, read as the reverse complement.
GTTGATAACAGAGATGTACAAGGAAATTTTTTTGGTTTGGGTTTGTTTTATTTATTTTCAGATTATTTTTTATGTTTTATTTTGTGGGCTATCTCTTCTTCATTTATGTTTTGGAAGATAGTATGCATTATTTGCAAATGGTGCACACTATTCATGAATACTGCACACTTTTTTCAAAATGAATGAACCTGAACATTTTCAGGATTTTCAGGGGCATTGTGCATTCATTTTAGGATAAAATTAACTGAAACGAAAATGCCCAAGCTTCGGATTACCATTTGTTTAAAAAAAAATGCACATTCCTAGTGGTCAAAACAAAATTTATTTATTTATTTTATTTATTTAGCATTTGTTTATATACCGAGGTACAGCTGACAATGCCTTCACTCCGGTTTACATTACAACGAACCAGTTACATTTAAATTCATAACATTAAAACAGATAGAAACAGAGTATTAACTTAATAAAAGTTAACAAGTACATTGAACAATAGATAAGAATGTATGCAGTTCTTGAAGTTGACGGTTGAAGCCGTTAAAGAGAAAGAAGGTTTCTGCAAGTCGGGCGAGAGTCAGAAGGATTGTTGGAATAAAAAGGGGGCGAGAGGTGGATATGAAAAAGGATTTATGCTCTGTTATCATTGGGTGAACAGTCATTGTAAGACTGTGAGAGTAGCCATTCTTTAAGTTCCTTTTTAAAGGAAATGGGATGGGATGTGCAAATCCAAGCAGCAGCAGTCAAAACTGGGAGCAGATGGGTAGGCATTAAAGAGAGAGGATAGAAGCAGAGAAGGAGGACACGGTCCTACTCCTGGTACCAAACTTCAGAATCACCAATTGTTAGAGAAGGCACAGAAAAGAGCAACTGAGCTAACCAAAGGGACACAGGGTCTTTCCCCCAGATGCTGAAAGATGGTTCAGATTAGGATTCTTCAACACTGTACAGTGATTCAATAACACTGTACAAAAATAGCCCTCCAGGAGCAGCAAACATTCATACTCATCTGATGTCACATAAAATATAGTTCCTATATGTTTCTCCTGCAGGCCCCTTCTTTTCTCCCCCCTTCAGGGGAGGGATTCTTTATTATTAAATTCCTTGCCAATGGATGTCATGGCTGTGACATGTAGTAACTGTAAAAGCAAACTGGACAAAAATAATCCAAGCGTGCTCAAGGAAGGCAGGCCAGAGTAAATGCTGGTGCGCAATAGATGACAGAGTGCGTAATGTTCGTGGGTCGGAATACATTAAGGTGCACAGCAAGCTCCAGAATGCTTGGTGATGGAGGGCAGGGTCAGTGATTTTGCACAACACATCCCAGAGTGCTTGGTGCTGGCAGGCCAAACTGTAAGCAGGGGTTTTAAAAAATAATAAAATATAATTACCTGGAGTTGTCCTGAAAGCGTTCCTTGGTGCCCCTGGCTGGGGTGGCTGTGATTCCATGAGACGGGCAACAGGGTCAAGGCTGCAGAGACTGTCCAGAGAGCTGGGCTTTTTTTTTAATATATCTTGAGGGTCCTGTAGGGGTCCCGGGGCTGTAGGAGGCCCCTGGCTGGTGACAGCATAAGGTTCCACCAGCAGCTGTTGAAGGGGCCCAGACCTGGCAGAAGAACCAGCATTGGGAGTATAGTGCTGCATGGGGAAAGCGGGTGCTCAAATGGAGGCAGCAGTAGTGCTGCAGGACGGTGCCATTCATGCCCCTGTGTCTCTCCTCTGGGCATCGGGCTATGGGAGAAAAGAAGGGGCCTGCAGGAGAAACATATAGGAACTATATTTTATGTGACATCAGATGAGTATGAATGTCATCTCAAAGTTCATGGAGGCACTGGTGCCAATATTAAAATACCCACAGAGGAAGATCACGTGGGGTGATGAGCTGAAGAAGACGTGATCTCTTTGGCTCCGGGTTGCTGCCTCCTAAAACACCGGTACAAACGGAACGGCAAACCTTCAAAATCGGTCTGGGATCACTATAAACCGGCTTATGTCGATTGTTACGTTTATGCAAAAATCGCCACAGCCGATGGCCGCCAGAAGTAGTAGGAAAGAAAAGGATAAAGGAAAGCTCCCTGAATCTAAGATGGCGCCCGCGGAGCAGTCGGGGACGCCCTCACCCTCGAGTCCCGTTACGGTAGCGATTCTCCGTGAAACAATAGCGGTGACGCTAGACGAAAAGTTAGCTGGAATCGCAACACAACTTACCGAGGTGAGGGATGCATTAACAGAATTTGGTCCGCGCATTGACCACATGGAGGGAAGGGTGTCCTTGTTAGAAGACGAGCTTACGGCGGCGACGGGCAAAGTGGAAGTGCAGGCTACTCTGTTGAGGGAGTGTCAAGAAAAAATTGACGATCTTGAGAACCGGTCTAGACGAGCTAACCTGCGTCTCCTAGGCTTCCCGGAATCTATTGATGAAGGGAGTTTAAGCGAGCTTCTAGAGGAATGGCTGCCGGCTGCAGTGGGGCTGGAGGCTTTCAAAGATCATCTAACAATTGAAAGGGCCCATAGGGTGGGAATACGGCGCCCTACTGATTCCAGACCTCGAATTATCTTGGCAAAGTTTCTCAACTCTGCCCAAAAGCATAAAATATGGCTAGCATATAGAAATAAGCCTGACATAGAGTATAAGGGAACCAAGATACGTATCACTCAGGACTATTCGGCCCGGGTTTCCCAGCAGCGAAAGAAATTTTCTAGCGTTTGCTCAGAGCTGTTTAATAAGCACATTAAATTTGCTCTTCAATATCCTGCTACCCTCAAGATTTGGATGAATGGCGGGCAAAAATCTTTTACCTCACCAGAGGAAGCACAAAAATATGTGAAGGATTGTGAGCGTTAAAATTTAAAACCTTAACACAAATCTTTTTCTTTTGACTGTTTGACGGGGGCTTGCGGTGTCTACCGGGAGATGCTGTGGATTCCTTATAGTTACTACCATCTACAAAACGGGACCGCCATTTTATCTCCCCTCGAGAACTGGTTATCTGCGTCATAGTCCACATCAAATCCACATCGGGAGTAGAAATATGAGCTTCCTCTCTGCTAACAGATTTGGATTACACCTACCAAGTTCGGCGACTGGGGGATATGATGGCTCAGCAGATAGACTGTGGAAGCATGACCATCGGGACACCACAGAGTATAGGGCAGCAAATGGACACAAGATGGTATTGGTTTGTGACAGGGGGTTGATGGGTTCATTAACAGTTTTCTGTATTCTGAAGTTACAGTTATACTATGATTGATAGTTCTATGCGTTGATATTAATAGTTCAAGGTTAATGTAAAACCACATTGTGTGATGTCTAAGATAATGGGGGGTTTGAAAAATCGAAAACTCTAAAGTACACAGGTTGGGGGGCGGTTTAACCCGGCCACCTTGCTAAGTGCTCTCCTCTCTTCAGTGAAGAGAGAGGTTTGGCTGTATCTAGGGATTGGGGTGGGAAGTATGAGGCTCGAGGGGAATAAGGGGGGTGGGGGAAGGGAGGGCAGTGAGGGAAGGGAGGGTGGGGGCCAGGGGTATATTTGGGGAAAAAGAGACATGGAAGATGAAAATAGGGATGACAGGGATACAGGGGATAGCGAATTCGAGAGAGGGAGAGAGGGGTGGAATCCTGGGTATTCTATGAAGGAAAAACCAGCCTGGTGGAGTGGGGTGAAGCTGGGCACCCAGCTCCAACTGTTAGGATCCAATAGATTATGCATTACTGAAGATATAAGTTTCCGTTATGGGGGGTAAATACAGAATAATTTCCTGGAATATTGACGGGTTAGGATCCCCATAAAAAGAAAAAAGGTTTTTCAACATTTAAAGCACCTTAAGGTAAATATAGCATGTCTTCAAGAGACACATTTGAATGCAGCGGAGAGTGTCAAGCTACGAAGAGAATGGGCATCGGATTGTTACTATTCTGAAGCAAAAGGGAAAAAGGGAGGTGTTGCCATCTTAATTAATAAAAATACTCCATTTACTTTGATAAAGGAAATCAGTGATCCGGAGGGCAAATTTCACATTATTGTAGGGCAAATTGCAGGGAAAATTGTTACAGTGTGTAATGTATATGCCCCAAATGTTCCCAATCCATCATTCTTTCACAATCTTATTACAATTCTATTGGAGCATACCCAGGGAGAATTGATTGTCGCAGGGGATATGAATAGTGTATTGGATGCAAATTTAGATAAATCCCAAATTCCAAAAGGTTATTATTTACCACATAACTCTGGAGTTTCACAGTTTCTCAATAGACTGAGCCTCCTGGATCCTTGGAGAACGTTAAACCCTGAAACTAAAGATTTCACACATGTTTCCAGAGCCCACAACACCATGTCAAGAATAGACTATATTCTTCTCTCTATTCCTCTATTTCCAAGGGTAGCTGCGGCGGAAATCAGTCCTCTGGTCATAGCAGATCATGCGCCAATTTGGGTAGACATTTGGTTTACCACAGAGCGCCTAACCAAAAAACCGTGGCGTTTGCCTGGACATCTAGCAACAGACAAAGAATTTCATCAAATTTTGACTGCCCGATGGGAAGAATATTCTCAAAATAATGAACAACATACAGACAACCCGACTCTTTTTTGGGAAACTAGTAAAGCGGTACTCAGAGGCGAAATTATTGCCTTCGCCATAAAAAAGAATAAACAGCTAAATAATACCATACTTGAGCTAGAAACCCAACTACAAAAAGCGAAACGAAAACAAGCAGAACAAGCAACCACCCACAATGTGGCCTCGTATAGGGCATGTCTAGCAGCATTGAATGAACATTTGCATCAACGAGCACAAAGGGCTCTTCGAGCTTCTGATCACTTCTTTTACCGGTTTGGTAATAAATCTAGTAAATTGCTAGCGAGAATGGTGGCGATAAAACGGAAAAAATCTTATATTGCTGGTTTAAAAAATGCAAACGGGCAATATGTAACAACCGCCACAGAGGTTTTGAAGGTCTTCCGTCATTTTTATGAAGAACTGTATCGTGAGGATAGATTGGGGAACTCCGAAGACGAAGCGCTGTTTTTTCATGATTTGAGCCTGCCTACTCTGACCACTGAAGATAAAGCTAAGCTGAGTGAACCAATATCTGAGCAGGAAGTCCAAGAAGTTATACGTGCAAGTAAAAGTAATAAATCTCCAGGACCCGATGGGTTTCCAGCGGAATATTATAAAATCTTAATGCATTTCGTTTCCAGACCAATGACAGCTTTTTTCAATCATGCTTGGCAAGCGGGAGGATTTCCGAAGGATTTTAATAAGGCCTTCATCACAATTTTACCTAAACCGGGTAAGGATCCGCTTATGGCTGCATCCTACAGGCCTATTTCACTTCTAAATGTTGACCTCAAACTATATGCGCGGATTCTGGCGATTCGCTTGGGCAGGGTGTTACCATCTATCATATCGCCGTATCAAGCGGGGTTTGTGGGAGGAAGGAATGCGGGAGCGCATGTTATTCGGCTGCTGACTGCGATGGAGACGGCTCATTATCGTCAGATCCCAGCAATGGCTGTGGGATTCGATTCAGAAAAAGCCTTTGACAGAGTATCGTGGGATTATATGTTTTCAGCTCTAAAGCGTTTTGGTATCCCGGACTCTATTATTACAGCAATAAGAATTTTATATGCGCATCCTGTGTCGCAAATCTCAGCTAATGACACACTGTCGGATGGATTTCTGATCACAAGGGGGGTTCGGCAAGGATGCCCCCTTTCACCTATTCTATATATTCTGGCATTGGATCCACTCTTACGGACACTGGCTTTATCACCTGACATAAAGGGACTGCAATTATCAGATGTCCATTTTAAAGTAGCAGCTTTTGCTGATGATATGCTAATCTACTTAAGCAACCCCGTTCAAGCTCTCCCATGTGTGTTGGGGATCCAAGCTGCTTTTGGACGGTTTGCAGGTCTAAAAATAAACATTGAAAAGTCAGAAGCACTGGACATATTGGGGAGTCTTAAGACTACTTGGCCGGGTCAATTCCCCTTAAAATGGGTTACAAAATCTCTCAAATATTTGGGGATACACATACCAGCTGATTTGCACCAACTGTACTCCCTTAATATCACTCCATTAAAACAAAAACTTATTACCAAACTGCAAGCATGGAGGAACCTGCCCCTTTCCCTGTCTGGGAAGATCTTACTCCTGAAGATGATGGAGATTTCAAAATGGCTTTATCTTTTTGCTATGCTACCGATTTGGATCAAGCGGCAGGACATTCTCATAATATTTAAGGAATTGAATCGTTATCTATGGGGAGGAAAACGAGCCAGGATTCCACTCCGAATTTTGATGAGACCCAGAAAGGACGGGGGGATGAACTGTCCGGATCTTAGAGCCTATAATTACGCCAGCCTTCTACGACACCTAAAAGACTGGCTCTACAATACTGAGATTTTCTCTCCATTATCCCACTATAAAAGCTGGTTAGAACCCTACAGCCCAAGTGCAGTATTACAGGTTTCCAGTAAAATGTTGCCTACCCATATCCTTAATAGTGTCATCATTAAGCCTTTTCGGATGGTGTGGAAAAGACTTTGTACTTTACTAGAAGTTGCTCCAGAATTCACCACCAACCTACCAATACAGGGTTGCCCCTTATTCAAGCCAGGAATGGATACAGGTCCATTCCTTCAATGGGCGATACGAGGGCTGACTTCAGTGGGTCAGTTGCTTCATGTGGACTCGAGGCCTCTTCAAATCATTAGCTACCAAGAGCTGCAGGATTCTTACTCTCTTCCACATAAAGACTTTTATTGCTACCTACAGTTGAGGCACTTTATACTGGAGCAGTTACTCTCAAACACACAATTCACTTATTCGGACAAGCTTCATCAATTGCTTCAAGGGCCAGATGGTAAACGTACTAAGTGTTCTCAATTTTATGCAGCGCTTCTTACCCTGCTGCATCCATCTGACTTCTCAGACGTGGTGGCGAAATGGAACAGATGGCTCCCGACTTCTATAACTCAAAGAGAGTTCCGATCTAGTATTCAAGCAATACCAAAAACTGTTGAAAATGTAACACTAAGGGATAAACTTTATAAATTTTATTATATGGCGTACTATTCTCAAAAGGTTGCATTTTATATGGGAGTGACCGAGGCTGATATTTGTGCACGATGCAATACCGCGTCCCCAGATCTGTTTCATGATGTCTGGGCTTGCCCTAATATACAGGATTTCTGGGTATCAGTGCAGCATCTAACTCGACGAATGTGGGGTTTCTCCATCCCGCTACTTCCAAAGATATGGCTCTTTGGTTTACTGGGAGAGTTTGTTCTCAATTTTCCTAGTCATCGGCTAATTTTATTTCACAAGATGATATTAGTAGCTAAGGATACTCTCTTAGCACAATGGACTGCCGCACAACCTCAATATTGTTCTATTTACCAAGGAAAATTACAGAAATTGCTCTTACATGAGTATACGACCGCTAAACAGTTGTCCGGAAAGTCTGGTATACGGACAAAGAAAATTTGGGAAGACTATGAAAACTTGTTAACAGTGGAAGAGAGATTCTTTTTGAAATCACCGGCTTAAATTAGCTCGGCTACGCTTCTCATTCTGCTAAGTGCGGGGTTTTTTAGGTATATAACTATAAAAATTGAACTATAAAACTTGAAGTATAGTGTGATACATCACGCTCTTGAATCCCTGCATTACTTCATTACTTCATGGCTCCATTGTCTTCTGGTTTCATTGCTTCATCGATTCATTACTTCGTTGCTTCATTGACTCATTGTTGCTTCACTGATTCATTGCTGCATTGCTTCATTGCTTCATCGCTTAAGGGCTGCATCACTACATGGCCTCTTTGCTTTATTGATCTTATGAGAGTCTTGATAAACAGACGTAGTGGCTCCCTTGGACACTCTTAGTCAAAAAAGTATGTCAAGTGCTGATCCTGTATTTCTCTTTTCCACAACGTTCCTTTCATGTCTTGGTAAGGGGGGGGGGGTTGGTTTGAGGGGGGGGAAAGGGATATTCATAATCACATTAGGGTAATATCATAAAAAATGGATAGTAACAACAATGTATTGTATGGTAGTTGCTAGTCCAACATGTCTGGTTTTGATCGTAAGGTTAAAGCCGAGGTTTATGTGGGATACTGTTCATGGAATTGCATGTATGGTGATTGCTTATCTTACAAATCGGTTCCGCTGTCTATAACACAGGACTTTGAAGCCTTACTGTTGCTGATGGGGTAGTTGATGTTTATACCACACCAGGACCTTGTCATAGACTGGGTAAAATGGACTTCAACATACAACTTTCTATTTCGATTTATATTTTTTGCCATATTGTACTGTACTAATTTTGCCTTGTAAGATGTTTGTTGTTATTATTTAATAAACAAATTCACACAAAACAAAAAAAAAAAAAAAATACCCACAGAGCTTATGCACATGGTGAGGCCCTTAACCCCTCTACACCTTCTCCCATGCTCCATTTTTCCTTATTGTGCTCATTTTTACATTATCATTTGAATAATAAATCCAGTAATGTCTAAAGTTTTTACTAAACAGTAGTGGGCATGTACTCAGTAGCCCCAATGGGTCTGCACCTGTCCTCTCGCTTTATTTTTGTCTGTATTTGCCTTTTAAACTTGTTTTTCTTTGTTTTTGGTCTCCCCTCCCCTGGGTTAGGTCCTTGGCTTGGACGTGATGTCATCATGATATTACAAAAATGATGGTCTGTGCTCTAATTCAACTCCAGGGGCTTTCCCGAGACCCCGGCATACCCTCCATAGCCTCCAATAACATTACTGCAGCGGCACAGAATAAGTCAAGACACCGCTGTGACCAGGAAGGAAGCAGCAGCAGCCTCAAGGTTAGGGGCTCCAGGCAAGCCCTCACCATATGCATAAACTCTGTGGTTATTTTAATACTGGCACCAGTGCCATCATGATGTCTTTTTGGGTAATGTTAAAAAGGTAAAAATCGGTGACAAATGCTATTGGCAAGCCACTGCCACTTTTAAGACAGATGAGGCATTTTAAAATGTTAAAAATTAAGTACAGTGTGAAATTTGGCTCCATCCAGACAGTTTTCATTAGTCCGGTCTGAGTTTTTCCTAGAAAAAAAACACAGCTCAGCACAAGTCCATTTAGTGTGGAGAAAATGTGGAACACACAAAAGAGCACATGGTAGGGAGAAGGGTGTGAAGCCAGTCAGTGATGCTGTTCCAAGGAGAATGGAGCAACAACAATATGAAGGGTTTCTGAGAACAACAGCTTTATATAATAAACTTCAAAGGAGAATCAAAAGTGTAGTCCTCCAACTGTAGCGTCCCACTACTTCACATTCGGCAGGTCCACGCATTTAACACCATGGATAAGCTGGATTCCTTACCCGATATTTGAAATTTTGTTCGTCTTTCATGAAAACAACCTTCGGAAATTGTTCTTCCTGGGTCCCTCCTGACGCAGCCCCTACAGTGAAACACGGCAATGTTGGGAGACTGTACTTTTCATACTCTCTATCCTTGTTCCTAGTTCATTGTAATATCGTTGACTCTCTCTATCCTCGTTCATTGTAATTTCCTTTCTCAGTTAAATGTGAACCGACATGATGTGTCCTACGAATGCCGGTATATAAAAATTGTTAAATAAATAAATAAATAAAAAATACTCCTTTGGAGTTTATTATATAAAGCTGTTATTCTAAGAAACCCTTCGTATTCTTGTTACTCAATGCCAGGGTTCTGAAGGAACTCAAAAATTAAATTTCAGATCTATTAGTTAAAATTTGTAACCTATCATTAAAATCATCCATTGTACCTGAAGACTGGAGAGTGGCCAGTGTAACCCCAATATTTAAAAAAGGCTCCAGGGGCGATCCTGGAAATTATAAATCAATGAGCCTGACTTCCGTGCTGGGGAAAAATAGTGGAAACTATTCTCAAGATCAAAATCGTAGAGCATATAGAAAGACATGGTTTAATGGAACACAGTCAGCATGGATTTACTCAAGGGAAGTCTTGCCTCACAAATCTGCTTCATTTTTTGAAGGGGTTAATAAACATGTGGATAAAGGTGAACCGGTAGATGTAGTATACTTGGATTTTCAGAAGGCGTTTGACAAAGTCCCTCATGAGAGGCTTCTACGAAAACTAAGATGTCATGGGATAGGAGGCAATGTCCTTTCGTGGATTACAAACTGGTTAAAAGACAGGAAACAGAGAGTAGGATTAAATGGTCAATTTTCTCAGTGGAAAAGGGTAATCAGTGGAGTACCTCAGGGATCTGTATTGGGACCGGTGCTTTTCAATATATTTATAAATGATCTGGAAAGGAATATGATGAGTGAGGTTATCAAATTTGCAGATCATACAAAATTATTCAGAGTAGTTAAATCACAAGCGGATTGTGATAAATTGCAGGATGTCCTTGTGAGACTGGAAGATTGGGCATCCAAATGGCAGATGAAATTTAATGTGGATAAGTGCAAGGTGATGCATATAGGGAAAAATAACCCATGCTATAATTACACAATGTTAGGTGCTACCACCCAAGAAAGAGATCTAGGTGTCATAGTGGATAACACATTGAAATCGTCGGCTCAGTGTGCTGCAGCAGTCAAAAAAGCAAATAGAATGTTAGGAATTATTAGGAAGGGAATGGTTAATAGAACGGAAAATGTCATAATGCGTCTGTATCACTCCATGGTGAGACCACACCTTGAATACTGTGTACAATTCTGGTCGCCGCATCTCAAAAAAGATATAATTGCGATGGGGAAGGTACAGAGAAGGGCAACCAAAATGATAAAGGGAATGGAACAACTCCCCTATGAGGAAAGACTAAAGAGGTTAGGGCTGTTCAGTTTGGAGAAGAGACGGCTGAGGGGGGATATGATAGAGGTCTTTAAAATCATGAGAGGTCTAGAACGGGTAGATGTGAATCGGTTATTTACTCTTTCAGATAATAGAAGGACTAGAGGGCACCCCATGAAGTTAGCTTGTGGCACATTTAAAACTAATCAGAGACAGTAAACAGCTCCATCCGATGTTTCGTTTGGCGGGGTAGGAAATCTAGGATACCTCTTTCTTGGTTACAGATGTCCCGTGGAGATGGGGGGCTAGGGCTCCCTGATTTGGCTCTTTATAATTTGGCATGTAATTTGTGGGTTATTCGGGACTGGTTATTGAACCAGTCTCACTTTGTCCCGTTGACATCAGATGCTGCGGTTGTACACCTGCGAGCTCTTCTATATGTATTGCAATCTCCGACCACGCACCTTTCCACTTTCTTATCCCAGTCGGCACTGCTTAGGCCCATCCGCTTATCTTGGGTGCGCTTAACCAAGCTGTTACGGATTTCCAAATTGTGCACCCATTTTCTTCCTTTCATAGGGAATGATGTCTTTTTGCCAGGGTCTCAATCACGCTCCTTCAGGGAGTGGACGTCCAGGGGTATCCATTATTTGGGGCACCTGCTTTCTCGGGAGGGACAGGTGCTAGACTGGGCAGAATTCACCCGGATTTATGATTTGGGAGTTTCTCATACTTTCCCATAATTACAAAGTCGACATTATATCACCGCACTACCTGTAGACTCTAGCCACCCTGCGATATTTTTAGCATGAGACCAAGTGTTTCACTTTGAAAGTTCAGGGGTTCCTTCCTTATCCAATTACTATAAAAACCTCCGTCATACGATAATACCTGATATTTGCTCTCTTCTGGCCACCCGATGGAATCAGGATGGGGACTTTATGGTCTATACTGCAGCGATGTTTTCGGCGTGCCACCAGGATCTCAAACAATATGTATTACAGGGAGTTGCAATTCAAATTTTTAAGCCGTGCATATGTGTCCCCTCGGGTGGCCTGCCAATTGACTCTAAGGTCGTCTGCTGATTGCCTCCACAGCCCAACCGTTGTAGGCACCTTATCACATGTTTTTTGGTCATGTCCCCTGGTCCGACGCTTTTGGCGTCGAGTGGCGGATTTCCTGGCAGAACTACTAGATGTGGCTTTTCCTGTATCCCCTTTATGGCTGCTGTTTGGCTGCATCTCGCCTATTAGGGTTCGAGATCCTGGTTCACGCATGCTTTTACAAAAGGCAGGTTTAGTGGGGAAGAAGGTGATCTTATCCATATGGTGATCTGCAGGCCCACCATCTTTTTGGGCATGGAGAAATCATTTTCATGCTCTGATGAACATGGAGAACATGGCGTCTCGTGAATCCCCGCGTCATAGGCGACATTTCCTTCTGGTCTGGAATTCCTATCTACAACACCTACCATCTCGTGCACGTAGCCTGGTTGTGAATGACTGATTCCTGGTCTGATCGGACATACAAAAGACATTCTACTTGCTTCCTATTGCTTTGGATTCGTCTCACTTCAGGGATTGATGGGGAGAGGGTTAGGGAAGGTGGGATGTTGGGACTTGAGGAGTTGTAGGGGGGAGGGATGATATACAAAGCTGTTGGGTTTGTTAGCTCTTACGGTTTGGTTATGTTCTTTTGCTGTTGAGTCAGAACTACACCCTACCAAAGTTGTGTTTCTTTGATGTAAGAAAAAAAAGAAAAATTGTTTAAAAAAAAAACAACAAACAAAACTAATCGGAGAAAGTTCTTTTTCACTCAACACACAATTGAGCTCTGGAATTTGTTGCCAGAGGATGTGGTTAGTGCAGTTAGTGTAGCTGGGTTTAAAAAAGGATTGGATAAGTTCTCGGAGGAGAAGTCCATTACCTGCTATTAATCAAGTTTAGTTAGGGAATAGACACTGCTATTACTGGCATCAGTAGCATGGGATCTTCTTAGTGTTTGGGTACTTGCCAGTTTCTTATGGCCTGGATTGGCCACTGTTGGAAATAGGATGCTGGGCTTGATGGACCCTTGGTCTGACCCAGTATGGCATGTTCTTATGTTCATTCTACTTGGATCAGCATCACTGACTAGCTTCACACCCTTCTCCCTCCTAAGGTTGCCATAGCAACATGGTAAAACAACTTGGTAATGGGGCTGGTGGAAGAACATCAAAATTGCACTGCATTTAGCTTCCCTAGACTTTCTGTGGACATTTTAAGTAATTGCATGGTTATTAAAATTTTCTTGAGGTTATGTTTGCCTGATTTGGGGGGGTGGAGAAATGTTTGGCAAAAGGGTGGGCCCCCATGCATCGTAGGAACTATATTTTTATGTGACATCAGCTGAGTATGAATACCATCTTTGAGAAAAGCTGCTTTACATTTTAGTACTGTGCGAGAGCATTGGTCGATGTCATCCAGAGCATGAGTATTGCTCCCAGGCTCTGCTCTGAGGCCAGAAAAACTGTCCAAAACCCTGCATAGTAGAAAGGACAGTAAAGGAACACAGCTGAATGAATGAACGAATGGTGTGCAGTATGAGGGAGCTTTTGTTGAAAAAGAATCCAGACAAGTTAAGGGGGCAGAGCGGCCAGGAGCAACTTTAATGCCAGCTGATGCAGGGAAGTACTGTTCAGCTTTTGTAGATTAGCTGGGATGATTGAAAAGGAGTTTGAAGTGAAAATGACTGATAAAGGTTTGAAGTGGAACCTGATGTATCTGAAACCTTTTATTGAGAAACTTCGTCACCTAAGACATCTCAGCTAAGAATAGACATGGCAGAAGGATCATTCTCCTAGCGTAAGGGGGAACGAGATCCTCATTCTGACAGCAAAGTCTAAAAGCCAGTATAAACTCCTGAAGGGAGTGGCTGCAGAGAAGGGCGTTAATAGGAAAAGATCTGGTTATTTTTAAAGGCAGTCGGCCCTCGGGTGCCTAGAACCTCACCAGTAATTAGCCCTGACATCCTAGCATGCGTAAGTCCACTTGGCTGAAAATTTAAAGGAGCCACCCTTTCCTAAAATAGAGACACTAATGATTCTTAAAGACTGAGTCAGTGAAAACTGAAGGAAATGTTGAAAGCCCTCCAGTATCCATAACATTCAAGAAAGGATCTCGGAGAAGTTATGAGTCGCGGTGAACTGGGTTAAAAACCTAAACAAGCTCTTACAGAGGACCGGCTGGAGATTACACTTGGTAGCAGCACAGAAGAAATGAGGTCTACAGAGTGACATCACCTTTCGCCATTATAAATGCGACCCTTGTGTGCCACGGAACGGTGCAGAGGTTGTACAGGAGAGGATCCTCCCCCTAAGGGAAAGCTATTAAATCCGCCATAGAGCGACTTTTGGGCAGGTTTAGTGGAGGAGGTCATCCTAAAGCAGAGGGTGTGGCAGGCCTAGCACAGCCCCACTGGGGGCATGGTTTAGACTGGGATATATATATATATAACCCTGGTCCACAGTAGAGCTGCTGGGACCTCTCCAGAGTAACAGATCAGCAGGGACGATGTCGCTGTTCTCCCTTCCAGGGGGTTACAGGATGGGAGAAGCAGGAGTCAGGCGGGGGTGCTATCCGACACTCTCCGAAGAAAAGCTGTGTGTGTCTGAGAATTGAGAAGGGAAGATTTGTGGTGGGAACTTGCAGGACCCGCAGACAAACTGAGCCTGGCTTGAACTTGCCATGGGGCTCAGAGGATTACATTTCTAAGAGAAAGAAGGGGTGAATCTTCCTTGTGCTAATCAGGACAGTTGTGAGCACATGAGAGTAATAGGACGTTGAATGGGGCCTGTGTAGGCCGGAAAGTGGAATAATAGTGGGACTGTGATTTTCTGGGATCTTTGAAGGACAATGTTTAAAGAAATTTAATTTTTTCTACTGTACTCCTGGTTTTCTTGGAGGACTTCTAAAATAATTTTGTAATAAGAACATAAGAACATGCCATACTGGGTCAGACCAAGGGTCCAACAAGCCCAGCATCCTGTTTCCAACAGAGGCCAAACCAGGCCATAAGAACCTGGCAAGTACCCAAAAAAATAAAATCATTTTTTTTTAATGCTGGAGTGGACATTTGATTTTATTGGATCGAGTGGAAAGTGTGTTCAGTTCAGTTTGGCACTGCAGACCAAGGATCAATCAAGTCCAGTATCCTGTCTCCAACAGTGGCCAGTTCGAGTCAGAAATACCTGGCAAGTACCTAAACATTAAATAAATCCCATGCTACTAATGCCAGCAACAACTAGTGGCTATTCCCTATTGATTAATAGCAGTTTATGGACTTCTCCTCCAGGAACTTACCCAAACGTTTTTTAAACCCAGCTACACTAACTGCACTAACCACATCCTCTGACAATGAATTCCAGAGCTTCATTGTGCATTGAGTGAAAAATAATTTTCTCTGATATGTTTTAAAAGTGGTACTTGCTAACTTCATGGACTTCCCCCTAACACTTCTATTATCCAAAAGGTAAATAACAATTTTACATTTACCCGTTCAAGATCTCTCATGATTTTAAACACCTCTATCATATCCCCCCTCAATCGTCTCTTCTCTAAGCTGAAAAGTCCTAACCTCTTTAGTCTTTCCTCATAGGGGAGCTGTTCCATCCCCTTTATCATTTTGGTTGCCCTTCTCTGTACCTTCTCCATCGCAACTATATCTTTTTTGAGATGTGGCGACCAGAATTGTACACAGTATTCAAGGTGCGGTCTCACCATGGAGCGATACAGAGGCATTATTACATTTTCCGTTTTATTAACCATTCCCTTCCTAATAATTCCTAACATTCTATTTGCTTTTTTGACTGCTGCAGCACACTGAGCTGACGATTTCAATGTGTTATCCACTATGACGCCTAGATCTTTTTCCTGGGTGGTAGCTCCTAATATGGATCTTAACATCGTGTAACTACTGCAAGGGTTATTTTTCCCTATATGCATCACCTTGCACTTGTCCACATTAAATTTCATCTGCCATTTGGATGCCCAATCTTCCAGTCTTGCAAGGTCCTCCTGCAATTTATCACAATTCGCTTGTGATTTAACTACTCTGAATAATTTTGTATCATCTGCAAATTTGATAACCTCACTCATTGCACCCCTTTCCAGATCATTTATATATTGAAAAGCACCGGTCCAAGTACAGATCCCTGAGGCACTCCACTGTTACCCTTTTTCACTGGGAAAAGAGACTATTTAATCCTACTCTGTTTCCTGTATTTTAACCAGCTTGCAATCCACAAAAGCACATCACCTCCTATCCCATGACTTTTTAGTTTTCTTAGAAATCTTCATGCAGGGCTTTGTCAAACGCGTTCTGAAAATCCAAATACACCATATCTACCGGTTCACCCTTGTCCACATGTTTATAAACCCCTTCCAAAAAATGTAGATTTGTGAGGCAAGACTTCCCTTAGGTAAATCCATGCTGGCTGTCTCCCATTAAACCATGTCTATCTATATGTTCTATGATTTCATTCTTTATAACAATTTCCACGATTTTCCCCAGAACTGAAGTCAGGCTCACCAGACTATAGTTTCCCGGATCACCCCTCGATCCAATTTTAAATATCAGGGCTACATTGGACCCATTCCAGTCTTCAGGTACAATGGTGATTGTAATGATAGGTTACAAATTACTTGTACTAGGTCTGAAATTTCATTTTTTACTTCTTTCAGAACCCTGGTATGTATACCATCCGGTTCAGGTGATTTGCTATTCTTCAGTTTGTCAATCTAACCTACTACATCTTCCAGGTTCACCGTGATTTGGGTCAGTTCATCTGAATCGTCACCCTTGAAAACTGTCTTGGGAATGGGTATCTCCCCAACATCCTCCTTGATAAACACCGAAGCAAAGAATTAATTTAGTCTCTCTGTGATGGCCTTATCTTCCCTAAGTGCCCCTTTATCCCCTCAATCATCTAACAGTCCCACTGACTCCCTTGCAGGCTTCCTGCTTTGGATATATTTTTTAAAGTTTTTATGATGTGTTTTTGTGTCTACGGCCAACTTCTTTTCAAATTCACTCTTCTCAATGTTTTACATTTAACTTGCCAATGCTTATGCTTTTTCCTATTTTCCTCAATGGATTCTTCTTCCAGTTTTTGAAGGAAGATCTTTTTCCTGAAATAGCCTCGTTCACCTCACCTTTTAACCTTACCGGCAATTGTTTTGCTTTCCTTCCACCTTTCTTAATATGTGGAATACATCTGGACTGCACTTCTAGGATGTTATTTTTTTTAACAAAGTCCATGCCTGTTGTACACTCTTAACCTGCTTTCAGTTTTTTTCTATTTTTCTAATTTTATCAAAGTTTCACTTTTGAAAGTTTAGTGCTAGATCCTTGGATTTACTTACTGTCCCCCTTCCAGTCATTAATTCAAATTTGATTATGTTATGATCACTATTGCTAAATTCTGTGCTCCACTAAGATTTACAGTTCAAAAACACAGACTTTGAGGAAATGGGGAAGTACCTAGAGGAAGAACTAAATGGATGGGAAAATGAGAGAGATGTGGATCAACAGTGGACCAATCTAAAAGGAGCAATCACCAAGGCAACTGCTCTATATGTTAGAAATGTAAAGAAAAGCAAAAGAAAAATGAAACCTATCTGGTTCTCAAAGGAGGTGGCTGACAAAATTAAAGCTAAAAGAACTGCATACAAGAAATACAAAAGATCCCAAAGGGAGGAACACAAAGAAGAATATCTGATTCAACTGAGGGAGACAAAGAAATTAATCAAGTTGGCAAAAAGTCAAGCAGAAGAGAGGATTGCCAAGGAGATAAAATATGGTGACAAAACATTTTTCAGATACATCAGCGAAAAGAGAAAGGTCCAAAGTGGTATAGTGAAATTGAAAGGTGGAAATGATCAATGTGTGGAGGGAGACGAAGAAATGGCAGAAATATTAAACGAATACTTCAGCTCTGTGTTCACTAAAGAAGACCCTGGAGAAGGACCATCTCTACACAACAAGAAACTGGAGGGAAGCGGAACAGAGGAAAATCCATTTACAGTAGATAATGTATGGGAAGAGCTAAAGAATCTGAAAGTGGACAAAGCCATGGGGCCTGATGGGATTCATCCAAGGATATTGAGGGAGCTCAGAGATGTGCTGGCGGGACCGCTGTGCGACCTGTTCAATAGATCCCTAGAAACGGGAGTGGTGCCGAGTGATTGGAGAAGAGCGGTGGTGGTCCCGCTTCACAAGAGTGGGAACAGAGAGAAGGCTGGTAACTACAGACCGGTTAGCCTCACTTCAGTGGTGGGAAAAGTAATGGAGTCACTGTTGAAAGAGAGAATAGTGAACTATCTACAGTCCGGAGAATTGATGGACCAGAGGCAGCATGGATTCACCAGAGGAAGATCCTGTCAGACAAATCTGATTGACTTTTTTGACTGGGTAACCAAGGAATTGGATAGAGGAAGAGCGCTCGATATCATATACTTGGATTTCAGCAAAGCTTTTGATACGGTTCCGCACAGGAGACTGGTGAATAAAACGAGAAGCTTGGGAGTGAGTGCCGAGGTGGTTACCTGGATTGCAAATTGGTTGACGGACAGAAGACAATGTGTGATGGTAAATGGAACCTTCTCTGAAGAGAGAGCGGTTTTAAGTGGTGTACCGCAAGGATCGGTGTTGGGACCGGTCCTGTTCAATATCTTTGTGAGCGACATTGCGGACGGGATAGAAGGTAAGGTTTGTCTTTTTGCGGATGACACTAAGATCTGCAACAGAGTGGACACGCCGGAAGGAGTGGAGAGAATGAGACGGGATTTAAGGAAACTGGAAGAGTGGTCGAAGATATGGCAGCTGAGATTCAATGCCAAGAAGTGCAAAGTCATGCATATGGGGAGTGGAAATCCAAATGAACTGTATTTAATGGGGGGGGAAAGGCTGATGTGCACGGAGCAGGAGAGGGACCTTGGGGTGATGGTGTCTAATGATCTGAAGTCGGCGAAACAATGCAACAAGGCGATAGCTAAAGCCAGAAGAATGCTGGGCTGCATAGAGAGAGGAATATCGAGTAAGAAAAGGGAAGTGATTATTCCCTTGTACAGGTCCTTGGTGAGGCCTCACCTGGAGTACTGTGTTCAGTTCTGGAGACCGTACCTTCAAAAAGACAAAGACAAGATGGAGGCGGTACAGAGAAGGGCGACCAGGAAGGTGGAGGATCTTCATCGGATGACGTACGAGGAGAGATTGAAGAATCTAAATATGTACACCCTGGAGGAAAGGAGGAGCAGAGGTGATATGATACAGACTTTCAGATACTTGAAAGGTGTTAATGATCAAAAGACAACAACAAACCTTTTCCTAAGGAAAAAAATCAGCAGAACCAGGGGTCACGATTTGAAGCTCCAGGGAGGAAGATTCAGAACCAATGTCAGGAAGTATTTCTTCACGGAGAGGGTGGTGGATGCCTGGAATGCCCTTCCGGAGGATGTGGTGAAGACCAGAACTGTGAAGGACTTCAAAGGGGCGTGGGATAAACACTGTGGATCCATAAAGTCAAGAGGCTGCCAATGAAGAGTGGGTGACTCGCCAGAATGATGGCTACTGCCTGGAGTCAATACCCTTATTAAATAAACATACACAGGCTTACGGTGACTCCAACATCGCTCTAAGCTTCAACAGCAAGAGGAAATGTGGAAAAAAGGATTCACACTCACAAAGAGGGGAGTAGCTGGCTTGTTACGGCGGTTACTACCCCAAATCAAATAAGCCTGATTCTTCACTTTCAATGCATATACAGCATAGTTCTCTGATTCAACGGCAGGGGAGAAGAAAAGAGGGTTCGCACTCACAAAGCGGGGAGTAGCTGGCTTGTTACGGCGGTTACTACCCCAAACCAAATGGGCCTGATACTTCACTTTCGATGCACATCCAGCATGGCTCTCTGCTTCAACGGCATGGGAGAAGACTTATACGTCACGCATATCCAGCATAGCTCCCTGCTTCAACGGCAGGGGAGAAGAAAAACAACCAATAAGGGCTAATAACATAGTCTGGGTAAAACAAATAAGCATGGGTGCAGCTTGCTTATTGCGGCGGCTACTACCCCAAACTAATCAAGCTAGATATTTCACTTGGATGCAGCTCCATCACTGCTCTCTACATTAAAGGTGGGGATGGAAGGGAAATAGAACCAAGAGCTAAGAGAAACAGATAAGTATGAGAGAAAATATGTGTGAAGCTTGCTGGGCAGACTAGATGGGCCATTTGGTCTTCTTCTGCCGTCATTTCTATGTTTCTATGTTTCTATGATCTAAAATAGCTCCCTCTCTCTTCTTTTCCTGAACCAATTGCTCCATAAAGCTATCATTTATTCCATCCAGGAACGTTATCTCTCTAGCATGTCCCAATGATACATTTACCCAGTCAATATTGGGGTAATTGAAGTCTCCCATTATTACCGCACTACCAATTTGGTTAGCTTCCCTAATTTCTCTTAGCATTTCACTGTCCATCTCACCATCTTGACCAGGTGGACGGTAGTATACCCCTATCACTATAGTCTTCCCCGACACACAAGGGATTTCTACCCATAAAGATTCAATTTTGTATTTAGTCTCATGCAGGATGTTTATTCTGTTGGACTCTATGCCATCCCGGACATAAAGCGCCACACCGCCTCCCGGGTGCTCCTCTCTGTCATTGCGATATAATTTGTATGTATCTATGTCATCATTCACTGCTATACACTCTAATTCTCCCATCTTACTTCTTAGACTTCTGGCATTAGCATACAAATGTTTCAAAGTGTGAGGTGTTTTTTTTTATTGTAATAACAGCCTGCTTTCTTGGTAGCAAAAACTCTCTTTAATAAAATTTTCTTGAATTGGTGAAATTAAAGCAGAAACTTACACTTTACCCCTGCTTCTCCTGTTAACCCATGGGAGAGTTGGCAGGGTGGGTTCTAGACTCCTTTCCTATACAGGAGACCCAGTTGGGAAGAGGGCATCGAACCATGTGACATCGAAGAAACATCTGTCACCCCCATCACCCTCAGCCATGGCAAGGAGACAGGTCTCCACCACAGGGCAGCACAGGGGCACGGTTCAGAAAACAATGTTACGCAACAGATCCACAGAGTGATCAGCGATAGACGGCCACAGAAAGTGATGGCACACACAACAGATCCCAAACGCTTATCATTGGTAGGCCAGAATGAATGTCGAGTTACCTCATCATAGGCCAGCATGCATGGTGCTGGCAGGCCAGAGTCAGGGATGGCTTGGAGTTGGCCTGCAGGGGTCATTCCACGGCTGCACAGCCCCCCACAGTGGTCAGCAGCACGAGACCCTCCTTACGCACGCAGCGCTCCGCGCTCGGGCTCGCAGAGCTGAAAGATTCACAAACCCCCAGTCCTCAATCAGGGAAAGCGTGGCTTCCGGCATTTTTAGCTGTTTGTGACCTCCGATGCTGATGGTGGCCAGAGGTTAAGATTTGTGGATCGCAAATTTAGCAAGACAAAAGCGTAAGCTGGCCGGCCCAGCGTCTCCCCCGTTCTGCATACCTCCTGCGAGAGCTAGCCGGAAAGTCTGGTTTTACCTCATTTTTTCACAAAGTTATTCAAGTTCCTTGCCGCGCTCCTGATCTATTTTTTCCTGGCCCTCGCTGGGGAAGTGGGGAGATGTGACATCCAGGAGACGGACCAGCGCTGTAGGCCTTGGGCAGCCCGACTCTTCGGAAGGCGGACGTGAAACAAGCTCTAAGGAGGAAGCATGGCCGAGCAGCGCCTGCCAGCTGAGAGCAGATCAACCGCGAGGTGCATGAGGAGGACGGGGAAGATGCGGGCCCCCCAGCGCTTCTCACGCTCAATCGCACTAAATGTGTCGAGAGGGGAAGTTTCTGCACAGAAAGCTTTGGTGATTTCTTGAGTGTAAAGGTGCAAACTTTAAAAATTAAAAGTTTCCAACTTGGTTTGATGAGCCTCTAAAAAAAAACTTCAGAAATGTCTTTATTTCGGTTTTAAAACTGCCTTTCCAAAGAGCTCAAGACAGTGCACATACCATAAAAATCGCCAGGAGTCTGGGTGGTTTATAAATGTAAAACAGAAATCAACAAATACAGTGCAGTCCTTCATAAGAACAGTATAAAATGTTCAACAGTAAATAAACACAATACTAACTCATCAAAACCATTACAATACAAAACATTCTAAAATGTTAAGTGATCATTCGTAATAATAACAACTAGTTTTGCAAACTTTAAAAGAATAAAGTCTGATATGGATGTCTCGAATTAGTGAACCTATATTAGAGTTTGCTTTTTTATTTGTTAACAGATTCACCTGATTTGTGGATTCCCAGGAATCAGAGAATCCACATCAGATCTGGTGGAAGTTTCCTCCAGTCCAGCTTTTAATTTTCTGCAGATCTCTGATTTTGAGGTCACGGGATGATGGCTGGATGGGGTTTTCCCTTCTTTCTACAGTTATGTGCCATCATCTCCGTACCAAGGTGACATCCCAGCACCTTGTTTCTTGCAAAGTGTGGGTGGAACATCTGACTGACTCTAAAGGGGGGGCCTAATCCTTGAAATAAATTCAGAGTATCGCAAATAAGTAGCAGATGACTCGATGCCAAAAAAAACCCAATCCCAGAATGCTGATAAGCAAATGAGAGCAAAGGTTCCCTGTGGTGATGCAGCACAGCTGACTATGACCCAGGGCTCAGTTTTCATGCATAAAATTCACCATCACCTTGGAACTGATGCAGTGCAGTGTCTATTATTTTGGTTCCCTTTGGCTATAACATGAGGAGCATTTTGTGTGTGTGTGTGGGGGGGGGGGGGGGGGGGGGGGGGGGGGGAGGGATGGAAGAGGAGAGAGGTGCTGTCTGTCGGAGGCAGGAGTGGTGAGATAGGTTCGAGTTCAAATCGTTGTCCCTTAGTGATGCAGACAGATTTATTTCTCCTTTACAGCTACTTCTGGTGGGGCAAAAGTGGGCACCTACAGCTCTGGAGAGCCAGAAATTAATTTGGGATGAGCAAAATGTGCAAATGAACTGGATTCTGAGGCCAGATGTATGCAGTTAGATCTGAAGAGTATCCTGCCCGTGACAGCGCAGGAAGGGGGGGTTATCACAGTGACTCCAGATCCAGGCCCGTGCTTGTCCCACTGCATGCGTGGAGCTGGAGCCTTGATCTCTAAAGGAAGAACTAATTCCATGCATGACACAGGGTAAAAAACAGGACTGGCTCTGCCTAGTCTAAGTGACATGGATGGAGTCACGATGGTAACCCGAGCTTTCTGAATCTAACCTGCAGTCCTGCTGTGGGACCTGAAAGCTGCTTTTAGTAGGCTTAATGGCTGGAGTCAGCCCAGGGGCCAGGGGTCCCCACGTTTATCAGGCAGTCCTGAGAAGTGAAGCCGGGGAAAGGCAGGCCGCTTTTGGGCTTCTGGATAAGGAAAGTAGATTTATTGTATGAAAGCTGGAAGCCCCGGACGCCGAATCTAAAGCCAGCGCTTCCGAAGGATCTGGGCAGTGGGCTATCTTCTACGCAGTCACTGAATGGTGGCGGCCAAGCTCTATCCCAGCTTCATAAGCACGGAGAGGCGGATTGTGGCCTGCACTCCCCTTCCCACAAATAAGTAACAGTATTGGGACCCTTACTGTTCAATATATTTATAAATGATTTGGAAAGAAATACGACGAGTGAGATAATCAAATTTGCAGATGACACAAAATTGTTCAGAGTAGTGAAATCACAAGCAGATTGTGATAAATTGCAGGAAGACCTTGTGAGACTGGAAAATTGGGCATCCAAATGGCAGATGAAATTTAATGTGGATAAGTGCAAGGTGATGCAGATAGGGAAAAATAACCCATGCTATAGTTACACAATGTTAGGTTCCATATTAGGTGCTACAACCCAAGAAAGAGATCTAGGCGTCATAGTGGATAACACATTGAAATCGTCGGTTCAGTGTGCTGCGGCAGTCAAAAAAGCAAACAGAATGTTGGGAATTATTAGGAAGGGAATGGTGAATAAAATGGAAAATGTCATAATGCCTCTGTATCGCTCCATGGTGAGACCGCACCTTGAATACTGTGTACAATTCTGGTCGCCGCATCTCAAAAAAGATATAATTGCGATGGAGAAGGTACAGAGAAGGGCTACCAAAATGATAAGGGGAATGGAACAACTCCCCTATGAGGAAAGACTAAAGAGGTTAGGACTTTTCAGCTTGGAGAAGAGACGGCTGAGGGGGGATATGATAGAGGTGTTTAAAATCATGAGAGGTCTAGAATGGGTAAATGTGAATCGGTTATTTACTCTTTCGGATAATAGAAAGACTAGGGGGCACTCCATGAAGTTAGCATGGGGCACATTTAAGACTAATCGGAGAAAGTTCTTTTTTACTCAACGCACAATTAAACTCTGGAATTTGTTGCCAGAGGATGTGGTTAGTGCAGTTAGTATAGCTGTGTTTAAAAAAGGATTGGATAAGTTCTTGGAGGAGAAGTCCATTACCTGCTATTAAGTTCACTTAGAGAATAGCCACTGCCATTAGCAATGGTTACATGGAATGGACTTAGTTTTTGGGTACTTGCCAGGTTCTTATGGCCTGGATTGGCCACTGTTGGAGACAGGATGCTGGGCTTGATGGACCCTTGGTCTGACCCAGTATGGCATTTTCTTATGTTCTTATGAATTACATGCAGCCGCCTCTGCTCCCAGCAGCTTCTCTCTAATGCCTCTTTCCACCCTTACCTCCCCTCCTGTGCTGCCCGCTGCTGCTGCATCTCCCACCTCATCTGCATCTCCTGAGCCCGCTCGGCAGAGTGACCCAACCAGCCCCTCCCGGGCCACTTTCCAAAATAGCTCTCAGCAAATAAATAAAGTGGGGGCTACGGTCGGAAAATATTGAAGAGAACAACACCTAACATCTCGCAGAAAACAGTTAACAGAGAAACAGGGAAGTATTAGAATCAGCTCGCGGGCGTCACAGGCAAGTTTCGAAGGGAAACTGGAGGGGAGGAGTGAGCTAGTGCTTAGAGCAAGGGGCCAAGAACCAGAGAGCACGTATCCCACTTCTGCCACCATTGCCCCAGGTACAAACTTCAGGGCCTCTTCACTAAGCATTTTTCCCAGAGACACGGACCGGGAGGTGGGACCTACCAATCGCTCCTGGCCTTGAGCTTGGATTTGGGGAAATCTAAAGGCAGCAGAGGAGCAGGGGATGGACCCAGAGCAGACAGTGGGGGCGCGGGGAGCACCAGGGGTGGGGGGAGCAGCTGCAGGAAGCAGGGGAGCAGGCACTGGGCTACAGAAGGAGGACGTGGGAAGGTGGACAGAGAGCTACGAGCCTTGGTGGTAGGAAAGTTAATGGAGACCCTGCTTCTTCCTGGCTACGTGCATGAAGGATTGGATCGATCCTTTGGGATCCTATTGGTACTTGGATGGGCCGCTGTCACAGACAGTAAGGAACCTTTGCTCTGACCCAGTGTGACGTTTCTCTACTGAAATCCATTGCAGGGAATCAGGATTTGTTTGTTTACCATAACCAGGAAATGGATAACTGAAATTTACAGAACCTGTAATCTGAGTAACAAGTGTTAAGTGGAAAATATTCACAGAGAGGGGCTTCTCTTATCCACCTCAGGTCCTCTCTCCTCCGGGTCGTGCGAAAGGGACCCCCTAATCTGCTGAGTTTTCTCTCTTCCAGGGTCCTGAGGTGAGAATCTCTGGCCTGTCTCAGGTCTTCTCTCCTGCAGGGTTATGGGGAGGAGAGGGGGACACCAAGCCTACCTCAGGTCATTTCTCATCTGAGATTATGGGGGACGGGACCCTGGCCTATCTCAGGTCTTCTCTCCTGCAGAGTTATGGGGAGGAGAGGGGGACACCTAGCCTACCTCAGGTCATTTCTCTTCTGAGATTATGGGGGTCAGGACCCTGGCCTATCTCAGGTCTTCTCTCCTGCAGGGTTATGGGGAGGAGAGGGGACACCAAGCCTACCTCAGGTCATTTCTCTTCTGAGATTATGGGGGTCAGGACCCTGGCCTATCTCAGGTCTTCTCTCCTGCAGAGTTATGGGGAGGAGAGGGGGACACCTAGCCTACCTCAGGTCATTTCTCATCTGAGATTATGGGGGAAGGGACCCTGGCCTATCTCAGGTCTTCTCTCCTGCAGAGTTATGGGGAGGAGAGGGGACACCTAGCCTACCTCAGGCCATTTCTCTTTTGAGATTATGGGGGACGGGACCCTGGCCTATCTCAGGTCTTCTCTCCTGCAGAGTTATGGGGAGGAGAGGGGACACCTAGCCTACCTCAGGTCATTTCTCTTCTGAGATTATGGGGGACGAGACCGTGGCCTATCTCATGTCTTCTCTCCTGCAGAGTTATGGGGAGGAGAGGGGACACCTAGCCTACCTCAGGTCATTTCTCTTCTGAGATTATGGGGGACGAGACCGTGGCCTATCTCATGTCTTCTCTCCTGCAGAGTTATGGGGAGGAGAGGGGGACACCTAGCCTACCTCAGGTCATTTCTCATCTGAGATTATGATGGAAGGGACCCTGGCCTATCTCAGGTCTTCTCTCCTGCAGAGTTATGGGGAGGAGAGGGGACACCTAGCCTACCTCAGGTCATTTCTCTTCTGAGATTATGGGGGACGAGACCGTGGCCTATCTCATGTCTTCTCTCCTGCAGAGTTATGGGGAGGAGAGGGGACACCTAGCCTACCTCAGGTCATTTCTCTTCTGAGATTATGGGGGACGAGACCGTGGCCTATCTCATGTCTTCTCTCCTGCAGAGTTATGGGGAGCAGAGGGGGACACCTAGCCTACCTCAGGTCATTTCTCATCTGAGATTATGATGGAAGGGACCCTGGCCTATCTCAGGTCTTTTCTCCTGCAGAGTTATGGGGAGGAGAGGGGGACACCTAGCCTACCTCAGGTCATTTCTCTTCTGAGATTATGGGGGACGAGACCGTGGCCTATCTCAGGTCTTCTCTCCTGCAGAGTTATGGGGAGGAGAGGGGGACACCTAGCCTACCTCAGGTCATTTCTCATCTGAGATTATGATGGAAGGGACCCTGGCCTATCTCAGGTCTTCTCTCCTGCAGAGTTATGGGGAGGAGAGGGGACACCTAGCCTACCTCAGGTCATTTCTCTTCTGAGATTATGGGGGACGAGACCGTGGCCTATCTCATGTCTTCTCTCCTGCAGAGTTATGGGGAGGAGAGGGGACACCTAGCCTACCTCAGGCCATTTTTCATCTGAGATTATGGGCGACGGGATCCTGGCCTATCTCAGGTCTTCTCTCCTGCAGGGTTATGGGGAGGAGAGGGGACACCTAGCCTACCTCAGGTCATTTCTCTTCTGAGATTATGGGGGACGGGACCCTGGCCTATCTCATGTCTTCTCTCCTGCAGAGTTATGGGGAGGAGAGGGGGACACCTAGCCTACCTCAGGTCATTTCTCTTCTGAGATTATGGGGGACGGGACCCTGGCCTATCTCAGGTCTTCTCTCCTGCAGGGTTATGGGGAGGAGAGGGGACACCTAGCCTACCTCAGGCCATTTCTCTTTGAGATTATGGGGGACGAGACCGTGGCCTATCTCATGTCTTCTCTCCTGCAGAGTTATGGGGAGGAGAGAGGGACACCTAGCCTACCTCAGGCCATTTCTCTTTGAGATTATGGGGGACGGGACCCTGGCCTATCTCAGATCTTCTCTCCTGCAGGGTTATGGGGAGGAGAGGGGGACACCTAGCCTACCTCAGGTCATTTCTCTTCTGAGATTATGGGGGACGGGACCCTGGCCTATCTCAGGTCTTCTCTCCTGCAGAGTTATGGGGAGGAGAGGGGGACACCTAGCCTACCTCAGGTCATTTCTCTTCTGAGATTATGGGGGACGAGACCCTGGCCTATCTCAGGTCTTCTCTCCTGCAGAGTTATGGGGAGGAGAGGGGGACACCTAGCCTACCTCAGGTCATTTCTCTTCTGAGAATATGATGGAAGGGACCCTGGCCTATCTCAGGTCTTCTCTCCTGCAGAGTTATGGGGAGGAGAGGGGGACACCTAGCCTACCTCAGGTCATTTCTCTTCTGAGAATATGATGGAAGGGACCCTGGCCTATCTCAGGTCTTCTCTCCTGCAGAGTTATGGGGAGGAGAGGGGGACACCTAGCCTACCTCAGGTCATTTCTCTTCTGAGAATATGATGGAAGGGACCCTGGCCTATCTCAGGTCTTCTCTCCTGCAGAGTTATGGAGAGGGGATCCCTTTTTTGAATCATCTGTAACGTTTTGTATCAAAGAATGATTTGGTAAAAATCATATGTGTGGAGCAACAGATGTGCCCAAGGATTAGGCAGTGTTTGGAGTACGCAGACAGGCCTTCCGCTTTCCAGGGATTTTAATCTGGCAGCAGCGCCAACTTCCTGAACACAGCCTTACCTGTGGCAGCACAGCAGCTTGCCGGGCTCTGCAGCCAAATTAAAATCCCTGAAAAGGTGACATGAGCTCAGTCACTGCTGCTCCACTCATAGGCCTGTTTCCTTTAAAAAAAAAAAAAGAAAAAGAAATCACACGTCTGTAGCTATGCTCACTCCTGGCCGATTTCTAAGCTTATGTCTGGTCTGAATGGACAGGGGTGAATACTCGTTACGCTGCTTACTGGCGAGCTAACCTGTTGCCTTGGTGTCTGCGCCCTTGTGCTGTGGTGAGGTTGGCGCAGCCCAACTGGACACCCGGCGGGGCCCCCACCGACAGTGGGCAGACTCGCAGGACCCGGGACTGGGTCTGAGCTTCACCTTCCTCCTCAGGATGAGCCCTCGGATTCGAGGGTCCGGCGAGGCTTAGGAGAGAGTCCCATAGGCTACAAACCGAGCCGGCTGTGGCCGAGCCAGGCGGCAGCAGATGGGCACGGTCAAGGTCCAAGCAGAGGTCAGAGCAGGTGGCAGACAGGAAGAGACGGACTCCAAGCGAAGGTCAAGCACAAGAGATCAGTCCCAGTAAGGAGCGAGAGGACGTGGCAAGAGACCGGAGCAGGGACAGGCCGGCAAGGTCAGGAACGGGAAAGACCTGGTCAGGAAACGCAAGGAACAAGCATCACGTGCCGCAGAGGAGTCTGCAGGGCGCGCATGACCGGGCAGGGCCCGCAGAGGGCAGCGATCTTCCCACACTGGCGGCACGCCGGGGCGTTGGCATCCAGGAGCAGCTGATGGCGACGCCCCTGCCGCCCTGGGTGGCTTCACCGCGAGGCACCCGGTTGGTCGTGGGGGACATCCCACGGCCGGCCCATCATGACACCTGCTAGGTTGTGATGGGAAAGTGGCCGGCTACAAGATAGACTGATGTCGGTTAATCCTGCGCACAGCCGCTCAGAGCTGAAAGTTTGTGCTAGCTGGCCAAGCCTTACGCCGACCCTCCACCTAAGCACGCACCCAGAATGGCCACTTTTAGGGGGACTCACTATGGTGACTTAGGGTTGCTTCCAAGTAATTTCACTGGATAATTTTACTGGATCTCTTGCCCGAATTTTCAACCACGCTTAACCAGACAGGTTTGCAGCTGGAAAGTCCTCCAAAAGTATTCGGGCAGCTATTTGCAAGCGACGTCTGGATACATTTAGCCGGTTAGCGTTCAAAAAACCTGCTCCGAGTGGCTGAATAAAAAGCCTCTTCGGATTTGGAAGATTAAATTTAGCCAGACAGGACGGGTATGGGGAAGACCTTTTGAAAGAAAAGATTTAACTGGAGAATTCCTCCCGGTTAGCCGGTTAAACCTTTGGATAATGGACCCTGCTGTGCAGGTTAATGATTGAAGGAACTTGGATCCAGCCAGCTAACTCCCAAAATTAGCGGGCGAGACTCCTTCTGAGTGCAGAGCCCGCGGCAGCTTCCATCCCCGCTGAAAGGATGATCGTTCGGTGCCACCTGCTGGCCGAAGGAGGGGACACAGCACAAAAGCAAACCAGTAAGGCAGAGGCCGAGCTAACAAGGCACACGCACCTTAGGGTGGCTTGTAACCCAAGCTTTAGTGCAGATTTTTCACTGCTAGCTTAACCTAGGCATTTAGGGGTTTTGGGGGTTTTTTTGCATAGAAGACAGCCATGTTAAGACTTGCACGGATACATGCAAATCCCCATGTTTAATGAAGCTTTCAGCTATTACTTAGTGACCCGGGCAGGCGTGTTAAAAGGGCAGCCAGCTAAAGGCACATTTTTTTAATGCAGGAAATGTAATTCCTGAATGTGAGGTGGAGTGAAAGTTGTCATATTTCTGGTGGCCACCTTATTTTACTGCTGTGCCTCAGTGTGGTGGGGGTCAGGCTGCTTCAACCACACTGAGCACAGCAATAGAATAACAGAGGATTACCTTTGACTCCACGTCAGACCCAGGAGTTCAGTTTTTGGTGCTCTGCCAGTGGCAGGAGATGAAGCGGGCTAGATTGAAATTCTGCCTGGTTAGGTAGCGTTAGAGTAAGCTGACATGCTAAACAGCATGGGTGCAAGTGTTTTCTCCTTTTTGCTCTCATTCCCCCCCCTGACATACTGTAAGCAGAAGCCTTTACGTTAAATCAAACACAAGCTCATTGGGACAGGCACCTACAGCTGAACAATATGTACTTTGGTGCTGTGCATCCTGACTTGGGCACAAGGTCATTTTGGCAAGGCATGGCCACAAAAATCAAAGCTTAAGCTGATCACACTTTCTTGTGGATAAGGAGCAATGCGGTAGTTTCCAGCCCTTGCTGGGACAGAAACAACGTTTGGATTTATTTGATATTCCACTTTTCAGTGCTTTGAAGCAGATTACATTCAGGTAGTACAGTTATTCCTCTGTCCCTAGAGGGCCTGCAATCTAAGGGGCTCATTTATCAAAGTGCTATATGGCGTTTTCACATGTGAAAACGCCTTAAACGCATGTGAAAGCACCTAACTCGAGGTGAGGTTTAGGTATTAGTGTAGGGTTAGGGGCCACTTTGACATGCAGAGTGAGACGTATGAACAGAACAGTGCTCTCTTGTGAAGATTTGATGACCCTCGGAGTGAGGAAACTCATCCAAAGATGAGATTTGTGCAATGTTCTCTCAACCTAGCTTGATGGACTCTCTACCTGTGATAAGCAGTGGCTATTTCTTAAGTCTGCTTGGTTAATAACACTTTATGGATGTCTCCTCCGGGAACTTGTCCAAACTTTATTTAATCCCAGCTACGCTAAGCACATCCCTGCTAATGAATTCCAGAGTGCATTGAGTGAAAACATTTTCTCTGATTTGTTTTGAATGTGCCACTTGCTAACTTCATGGGGTACCCCCTAGTCTTTGTTATTTTTGACCATAAATAACCAATTTACATTTACCTTTTCTATTCCACTCAAGATTTATTATCCTATGGTTTATTAGACTGGGCTCATACTAAATTAAAGCAGATCAAAAAAAAATGAGGGTGCACGATGTCTGCCCATGTGCAGTGCTTCAGCTTCGTGTGGATAACATCTGCTGATGAGAGATTCAGCTGTTTTTCCCTGTCAAGAACAATTTCCTAAATTGAATAGAACATGGCACCGTTTATTCCTAACTCCTAGGTGTGTGATGATAACCTGTTACTGAATCTTTCCAAAACTGAAGCGTTATGTTTATCACCACATTCCAGCTTTGCTTTGGATGAGCACCTAGAATGCACTGGCCACGGAGGGCAAACTTTTCAAAAGCTTTGTAAGTCTGGAACGTAAACGGATGACATCAAGCACATGAGTTACATCCATTGGGTGTGGTAAGATGGCCAAGTGATCTTATTTCAAGATAATTGTAATAGAATGCAGTCCCCTGACACGGCCGCGTTTCGCCGGTGGGGCTGCGTCGGGAGGGACCCACGAACGTCGTCTTGACGTGAGCCTAAAGGAAGGTTTAGAGAAATGGCAGCCTGCTGGGGAGGTCGGCCAGCGTGGAGCGCGCCGCGGCTGGAGGATCGGCTTTTTCCGAGCCGCAAGAGACTTTAGAGTTGCAGCGATCAGTGCAAGGAAAGCCGGCTGCTTGCCTACGAGAAATTAAGTGTCAATTCGAAGTAAATCCTACCCGGCAGGGAGGAGCGACTCTTCTCCAGTGAAGCTGTTTGGGCAGGGCAGTTTGAACAGGTCTACCTTATTTCACACATTTCCCATACTGGGTCATTCCAAAGGTCCATCAAGCCCAGCATCCTGTTTCCAACAGTGCCCAGTCCAGGTCACAAGTACCTGGGAGGATCCCAAAAGGTTGAATGATTCCAAGCTGCTTATCCCAGGGATAAACAATGGATCCTGCAGCTCCACCTTAATAATGGTTTTAGGGATTTTTCCTCCAGGAACTTGTCCAAACCTTTTTTTTTTTTTTAAATGCAGCTATGCTAATAGCTTTCACCACATCCTCTGGCAACAAATTCCAGAGCTTAATGATGCGTGGACTAAAAAGTATTCTCTTATTAGTTTTAAATGTATTGCCCAGTAACTTTCATTGGATGTCCCCTGGTCTTTGTACTTTTTTGAAAGAGTAAACAACTAATTAACATTTACTCATTCCACTCATTATTTTATAGACAAGAACATAAGAAATTGCCATGCTGGGTCAGACCAAGGGTCCATCCAGCCCAGCATCCTGCTTCCAACAGTAAGAACCTGGCAATTACCCAAACATTAAATACATCTCAAGCTACTATTGCTTAATAATTAATAGCAGTTTATGAATTTTTCCTCTAGGAAATTTTCTAAATCCTGTTACACTAACTGCCTGATTACAGTATCATATCTCCCCTCAGCCCTCTCTTCTGCAAGCTGAAGAGTCCTGACCTCTTTAGCCTTTCCTCGTGGGTGAATTGTTTCTTCACCTTAATCATCTTGGTCGCCCTTCTCTGTACCTTTTCTAATTCTGCTATATCTTCCCTGAGATGCGGTGACCAGAACTGCACACAATACTCAGGATGAGGTCGCACCATGGAGTGATACAGAGGCATTAGGATATTCTCTGTTTTATTCTCCATTCCTTTCCTAATAATTCCCAGCATTCTGTTTACCTTCGTGGCTGCTGCTGCTGCACACTGAGCAGAAGATTTCAATGTATTTTCAACAATGACCCCTAGATCCTTTTCCTGAGTGGTGACTCCTAATGTGGAACCTTGCATGTTGTAGCTATAATTTGGGTTTCTCTTCCCTAACTGCATCACTTTGTGCTTGACCACATTAAATTGTTTGCCATTTGTATGCCCAATATCCCAATTTTGTAAAGTCCTCTTGCAATTTCTCACCATCCTCTTGGGATTTGACAACGTTAACATCTTGTTTTATTATGTCTATTTTACATTGTATTTTATGTTAAAAGTTGTTATCCCTGATTCAGTTACCATAGTCGGAATATAAATATTTGAAATAAACGAATTAAGCTTTTCCTGTGAATGGGAATACATTTCCATCTACAGCTATTGTTAGAAACCTGGGCTTTCAGTTGGATTCTTGCCTGTCTTTTAAGCACCAAATTGAATTGTTATTGAGGTCCGGTTATTATAAGTTAGGTTCACTTTGGCACCTGGAATTCATTGAGAATGAGTTTCACACAGTGCTGCATTTGTTCTTACTACAACTGATTACTGTAATGCCCTTCATGTCAGGCTTCCTGGTGCTCATGTAAGAGCTTTAGTACCTACACTACTTGAATGTGCTAATGATATAAATCAAATATTCTAAATTCTGCTTCCCACCTAATTTTTGGTGAGTTCTACCTTGAGAAAATGTCACCCCCTTTACTGCAACAACTGCACTCGCTTCCCCGTAAGGCAACAAATCAAATTTAAGGTCCAGGTTTTAATTTTTAAGGCCTTAAAATTGAATGAACCATTATTTACCAGAGCTTGCGTTACTTGCAATGGGTCCTGTTTACTAATCAGGGAAAGAGCGAGGCTTGTGTCTCTGATTTGATTCCCTGTTGTGTCCCCGAGTCCTCTGCCTACACCAGTGGGAACTTCACCTGGAAGCCCCCTTACACTGCCCTGCGAGCCTTATCCTGAAACTCCTGGCAGGGGTGAGGCTTTCCTTGGTGTCAGGCCGCGACTGAAGGGGGGAGTAAGCAGCGTGGGTGGAACTGGCTGCCCGCTCCTTCCTCTCTGAACATGATGCATTTTGGAAAGTGAGCCTGAAGAAGAGCATTTTAGGACAGGATCAGAGGGGCGGGGAGGGAGGAGCTACTCGTCTAACCAGCAGATGTGGTGCAAGGGTAGATAGAGACGGCCTTATGAGAGGGGTAAGGAGGAAAAGACATAGCTGGGAGTGAAGATTGTGAGCAGGAACAAGCTGTTACTAAGCTCCGAGCACTGATGCATTTACAGGGATAGGAACCAATGTGCCAGGGCAGCCAGAAGAGAGAAGGATAAGAGAAAAGCAGGGCTGGTGATAAGGCAGGCTGCCAGCAGCTCGAGGGGGTGCAAAGAAAAATCAGAGAGAGAGAGATCACGGATAAGCAGGCGACAGGAGCAAGGTTTATAGAAAGTGGAGGAAGGAGCAGATGTAGCAGTGTGAGGTTGCAGGAACAGGGTGGTGACTATGGTGATACCTGGATTCTTAGTGATATCAGAAAAGGTCAGTGGTACAGAGCCAGAGAAAGGCTTCAGATGGGCGAGGAATTCGGAAGAGAGCTTCAGTCCTACTCAGGCAGAGATTAAAATCACATTCTGTTAAATAAGAGGAGGTAAACAGGAAGCGAGAGCTTATCCCATTAGCAGAGACCTTCACTCATTGGCATTTTCCCCCCCAGGAACTTATCAGGGTTTATTATAACAAAGAGAAAATAATTATTAAAAAAAAAAAAGACATTTTTCTGGTTAAATGGTGTTTATTTTGATGAAACAGCTTTTCCCAGCCACTCAGCAGCTTTCCCATCCCCTGCCTCGCATGCCCTTCTCTCTCTCCCCCTCCCACCTTGCTGAGAATCTCTCTCCCCCCCCCCCCCCCCATTCCTGCAGAGCAGGTGAACGCAGCCTGGGCCAGGAATGGTCAGGGGCTTCACCTTTGCCAAATCCCTTTAGCCAGGGGCTGGCAGGACTTCGGCCATGAACCCCACAGGGTAAGGCGAGATAGAGAGTCCGGGACCAGACTGGGTCTGGGCAGGCAGCAGCGCCATACACTGAAGACAGGCCACGGGTAAGGGCAGGCAGCAAGCAACGAGGTTTGGCTCCAGGCAAGATTCAGTGGCAGGCAGCAAGCAAAGAGTTAGCTTTGATCCAGGCAAGGTTCAGATTCAGAAGTCAGTCCGAAGAGAAGGCAGGAACGAGGCAAGGGGGGCTGAATGAAGCAGGGCAGGCTGGACCAGACGAGGCAAAGATGACGCAGGAACGCAAACAGCACACACTGCTCTAGGCAGGAGGACCTGTTACTGAGAGCGTGGCCGGGTTTAAATCTCCAGCCCGCACTGACCTCATCTCTTGGTGCCTTCGATGTTTTCCCGCCCTGGGATCTTTAAGTACTGGTGCGTGCCTTGCACACACTCCTAAGGGGACCAATAGGGAAAGCAAGGCGGTGGCAGCCCTCATCGCTGGAGAATCCAGGGGCAAGTGTGGCCGGGTCGTGGGGGCCATGCTGCGGTCATAGGAGAAGATAAGATCCAAACTGAAGAGCTGATGTAAAAAAAGCTGAGTGTTAAAACTGCATGCTGAAATTCAGTGCACACTAACACACAGCTGCCAATGCATCGCTAGTTAAAAAATGTGACCAAACCAGAAAACGTCTACAGAGAAAAGGCTTAGCGTACAGCTCAACATGATTTATACACACAAAAGGCTTTCAGTGCAGAAAGCACTATTTGTAAACATAAATCCTATTTTATGCACAGAATACATGCTTTTTGTGCACAAAACATGTTTTATGAGCATAGAATACCGACTACAGTCCCCAGCATCAGAACTCCAGCTTCCACAGACTAATAGTTCCCTGGATTTAAGTTTCCAGCGCTAAGAAAACAGGAGGTAAGCCAGTGCTTGCAAGGAATTTTCATGTGTGTTACGTTCGATTGCGGGAGCCACCCGTGAGGAGCAGCACTCACCCTGCACAATTTCTTCACAGTAGGATGCTGATGGGATCACCACTGCACCCCCCCCCCCCCTTTAGAGGGCCTGCGGCCGGAACCCAAGCTGCACTCGCCTCCAGATGATGTCATGCGGCCGACTACTTAAGGCCCAGCCGCGCACCCTGGCATTGCCTCAGCAGCAGGTTTTCCCACACAGCCTGTGTAGTGTGTGTTGCTGCATCGTTCCTGGTTTCGTTGTTTCTGGTCCTTGCCTGGACTCTCCAGCCCAGCCTTGCTTCATCTTCCCCTCGGATTGACTTCTGGATATGACCCTTGCCTGGACACAAACCGTTTTCATTTGGCACCTGCCTCTGACCCTAGCCTGGCCCTGGATCAACACCTATGTTACTGCTACAGAGACCCTCACCTAAGACCTGCCAGCCCTCCAGAACACAAGGGCTCAAGCCAAGCGGAAAGGGGTTGGTATAGGTGAAGCTCATGGTCTCTCCTAGTCGCTCCACCAGCTGTGGGTGAGGGCTTATGATGCCTACCCCGCAGGCTGAGCCAACCTCTCCACAGCAGCAAGGGATCTTTACAAGTTGAGGATACCACGGTGAGCATGTGTTGCTGAGCACAGACCTCCCTGCCTCATCAGTAGGATTTGTGCACACAACTGAGGGTTAAACTTAGCACTGTGCCGAGTGCATGTTGTTGCATCAGTCTTCCAGTAGGCATGAAGGGAAAAGTAGTGGGCTTAGAACCAAATCCTGGGAAACACTGACAAACTGAGAAAAGTTCAGAGGAGGAGCCATTGGCACAGACTTAAAAGTATCAAGTCAACA
Source organism: Rhinatrema bivittatum (assembly GCF_901001135.1). Lineage (NCBI taxonomy): Eukaryota > Metazoa > Chordata > Amphibia > Gymnophiona > Rhinatrematidae > Rhinatrema > Rhinatrema bivittatum. The sequence continues at coordinate 22,677 of NW_021821427.1, read as the reverse complement.
GACAAGATATAAACTAGGCAAGGACTAGACTTGAGAAACCCAAATCAAGAAGACAGGAAGAAAGAGATAGTAATCAACTATAATCAAAAGCTGCAGAGAGGCCAAGGAGAAGCAGGATGATCAAAAATCAGGAGAGAAGGCAGATGAAGTTGGTTAGAAAGTGTATAATTTTTGCTGGATAAAGGCAAAGAAGAAAAGACTCAATATAAGGCACCAGACGAGAGCCAGACTGAACACATAATCTAGCGCTCATGAATAATCTACTTCACAGTGCTTAAGAGTTAACAAAATGGTCCTAAGTTATATCAAAAATAATCTGGATGAGTATCTGCTCATCTTCAACTTTTCCATCCAGCACTGAATTCGATGATGGTGTTAGCCCAGGATCTCCAGGAATCACTTTGACTTGTCTTTCAAAACTCAGATAAAATTTGTCATCAGCACTTCTTTTTACAAACTTCATCTACTTAGGAAGGTTAAACCTTATTGGAATCCAGAGGATTGTATCACAGGGCAAAAATTATTGCTTCTTTCTGATCTTATTGTAATGTGATGCATTTGGGTCTTCCGCTTTCTTCCTTAAGAGCATTACAAGTCATTCTGTCACAGACAGGAGGTGGATTCACAGCAGCCGATGGTCAGGACCAAGACAGAACAGAATGGGCAGTTGGACAGGCAGGATTGATGCAAGCAGAGTTCATGCAACATGGGGGGGGGGGGGGGGGGGGGAGGATGAGATCAGGGCAGGTGGATTACAAACATAGTAAAGAGGCAAGCTAGACCTCAGGTCAGGTTACAGACAAGACAGAGTCAAAGGTCAGGTCACTGGTGAAAGCAGTAACCAGACCAGCAACACACAGAGCCAAAACCTGTTGCTCCGGCATCAGCTCAGAGGACAGACCTCCCTTTATAGGTGTGTGATGATGTCATCAGGGTGTACCCATAGGAAATCCTGTGCTTATAAAACTGCCCCATCAGTGGGGACCCTTGGACAGAGCAGGGCACCAGAAGCCATGTGAACTCGGGACTTTGAGCTACAGATTGCTGACTGCTGCACAGCACATTATATAGTCCAAACTCTGCTGCATTGGAGAAATTACTTACCTGATAATTTCGTTTTCCTTAGTGTAGACAGATGGACTCAGGACCAATGGGTATAGTGTACGCCTGATAGCAGTTGGAGACGGATCAGATTTCAATCTGACGTCAGCCCTAGTACATAAACCCCTGCAGGACGTGCAGCTCTTCAGTATTCTCCTCGAAAAGCATTGTGTGTGTATACACATATACATATACACATACACACATATACATACATACACACACACATATATATATATATACACACACATATATCTGAATAACTTGATAACGTGCTTAACTTTATAACTTGGTTAACTTAATAAATTTGAACCAGTTGAATTGGTTATAGCTGGAGACTGCCAGTGCCCTCAACCGAGAAACGTAGACACCCGATAAGATGGGTGTCCTAGCTGAAGGAAAGCATGGTATACCCTTGAATCACTCGCTCCCGGGGATGTCCCCCGAGAATTCCATGAGTAACGGCAGCCATGGGTGGGATGCTGAGGCCATCTGTCTACACTAAGGAAAACGAAATTATCAGGTAAGTAATTTCTCCATTTCCTAGCGTGTAGCAGATGGACTCAGGACCAATGGGATGTATAAAAGCTACTCCCGAACAGGGTGGGAAGCTGCCCATGACCCACTTAGTACTGCCCTTGCAAATGCTGTGTCCTCCCGAGCTTGAACATCCAGGCGGTAAAACCTGGAGAAGGTGTGGTCACCGCCCTGCAGATCTCGGCGGGTGACAGCATCTGGGTTTCCGCCCAGGACACTGCCTGGGTTCTAGTAGAATGGGCCTTGACTTGTAAAGGCGGTGGCTTGCCTGCTTCTAGGTAGGCCGCCTTGATGACTTCTTTGATCCAGCGGGCCATGGTTGCTCGCGAGGCCGCTTCCCCATGCTTCTTCCCGCTTTGAAGGACGAATAGATGGTCCGTCTTTCGTATGGAATCCGACCTTTTCAGGTATGGGACTAGGAGCCTGCTGACGTTGAGATGGCATAGACTTCGAGCCTCTTCCAAATTCTTATGCTCATCTGGCGATGGTAGCGAGATGGTTTGGTTGAGATGGAAGAGAGACACCACTTTGGGGAGAAACAACGGAACTGTGCGTAACTGGATGGTTCCCGGGGTGAGTCTGAGGAACGGCTCTCGGCAGGACAGTGCTTGTAGCTCGGATATACAAGAGGCCGAACAGACTGCCAGCAGGAAGGCTGTCTTCAGTGTTAATAGTCGGAGAGACAGGCCGCGGAGAGGTCTGAAGGAGGTTCCTGCTAGGAAATCTAGGACCAGGTTGAGGTTCCAAAGAGGCACCGGCCACTTCAGGGGTGGTCGGATCTGCTTGACTCCTTTCAGAAAGCGGGAGACATCCGGGTGAGAGGCTACGCTGCCGTTCTCGCTCTTGGTTCCGTAGCATGACAATGCGGCCACCTGTACCTTGATGGAGTTGAGGGACAATCCCTTCTGTAGGCCATTCTGTAGGAATTCCAAAATCGCAGGAATTTTGACTGAGCGTGGTATGATGTCACGGTCCTCGTACCAGGATTCGAATACTCTCCAAATCCTTATGTATGTTAGGGATGTGGAGAACTTGCGTGCTCGGAGTAGGGTGTCAATTACTGCCCCCGAGTATCTGCTCTTCCTTAGGCGAGTCCTCTCAATGGCCAGACCGTAAGAGAGAATCGAGCTGGATCCTCGTAGAGGATTGGTCCCTGTTGGAGCAGGTCTCTGTGTGGAGGTAGCGCAAAGGGGCTCCCTGTCAGCAGTCTTCGCATGTCTGTGTACCATGGTCTTCTTGGCCAGTCCGGGGCCACTAGAAGTACTGGTCCTCTATGGTGTTCTATCTTGTGGATAATTGCGCCCAATAGGGGCCACGGCGGGAAGGCGTATAACAGAGTCTCCTGTGGCCAGGTCTGTACCAGGGTATCCATTCCCTGGGACTGGGGATCCTGCCTACAGCTGAAGAAACTGGGTACTTGGGCATTGGATCGGTTTGCCAGGAGGTCCATGGTTGGTGTTCCCCAATGGTTTACTATCAGTTGGAATGCTGTGCTTGACAGCCTCCATTCTCCTGGATCTAGACTTTCTCTGCTGAGGTAATCCACAGCGACATTGTCTTTCCCGGCCGAGATCTCTTGAAGGTTCACTTCCACCCATGACATTAGGAGGTCTATTTCCAGAGACACCTGTTGGCTTCTGGTTCCTCCCTGACGGTTGATTGTGGCGTTGTCCGATTACTCTGACCGCTTTGTCTCGGAGTCTGTGAACGAAACTTAGGTAGGCTAGTCTGACTGCCCGGGCTTCTAGGCGATTGATGTTCCATCCCGACTCTTCTTCATGCCATTGCCCTTGGGCGGTTAGCTCCTGGCAGTGTGCTCCCCATCCTCGTAGGCTGGCATCCGTGGTGAGTAGGATCCAGGTTGGTGAGGATAGTCTCGTTCCCTGGCTCAGATGGGCTTCTTGTAGCCACCATCGTAGTTGGGCCCGAACTCTGTCCGGTAGCTGAAGATGTACGGTGTAGTTCTGGGACAGTGGATTCCATCGTGATAGTAGTGAGCGTTGTAGGGGTCTCATGTGAGCTTGTGCCCATGGCACTACTTCCAGTGTGGATGCCATGAGGCCGAGGACTTGTAGGTAATCCCATGCTGTGGGGCGAAGTTCGCTCAACAGGGTTCGTAACTGGGTCATCAGTTTTGATCTCCTAGTCGGTGTCAGGATGACCTTGTCTTGACACAATAAGGTGAATAACTTTGCAGATGACAAAAATACTCAGTTACTCAGTAGTTAAAAAGGATAACACCTTAAACTAGGGAACTGGGCATTTAAATGGCAGATGAAATTTAATAAGGACAAGTGTAAAGTGACGTACACTAAGACTAGGGGGCACTCCATGAAGTTAGCAAGTAGCACATTTAAGACGAATCGGAGAAAATTATTTTTCACTCTGCACAATTAAGCTCTGGAATTTGTTGCCAGAGGATGTGGTTAGTGCAGTTAGTGTAGCTGGGTTTAAAAAAGGATTAGATAATTTCTTGGAGGAGAAGTCCATTAACTGCTATTAATCAAGTTTACTTAGGGAATAGCCACTGCTATTAATTGCATCAGTAGCATGGGATCTTCTTAGTGTTTGGGTAACTGCCAGGTTCTTGTGGCCTGGTTTGGCCTCTGTTGGAAACAGGATGCTGGGCTTGATGGACCCTTGGTCTGACCCAGCATGGCAATTTCTTATGTTCTTATAGGGAAAATAATCTCAACTCTATGTACACAATACTCAGTTGCATATCAGGAATCACCACTAAGGGAAAGGATCTGGGAGTCATTGTGAACAATATGTTGAACTCCTCAGCTCAGTGTGTAGCAGCAGTCAAACAAGCAACTAGTATGCTAGGAATTGTTGGGAAAAGGAACAGATAATAAAAATCATATCATAAAGCCTCTACATAGATCTACTGTGTGATCATGCCTTGAGTACTATGTGAAATTCTGGCCACATCTCAAGAAAGAGACAGGGCAATTAGAAAAAGTACAGAAAAAGGCAACAAAAATGATACAGGAAATAGGAGGCTATGTTCTTTTGTGGATTGCAAGCTAGTTAAGACAAAAAACAGTGGGGGGTTAAAAGACAGGGTAAACAGTGGAGTACTTGGACCGGTGCTTTTCAATATATATATAAATGATCTGGAAAAGAATATGACGAGTGAGGTTATCAAATTTGCAGATGATACAAAATTATTCAGAGTAGTTAAATCACAAGCAGACTGTGATGCATTGCAGGAGGACCTTGCAAGACTTGAAGATTGGGCATCCAAATGACAGATGAAATTTAATGTGGACAAGTGCAAGGTGATGCACATAGGGAAAAATAACCCTTGCTGTAGTTACACAATGTTAGGTTCCATGTTAGGAGCTACCACCCAGGAAAGAGATCTAGGCATCATAGTGCTGTTCACACCGAGGAACCTCTAAAGCTGCAGGCAGGCTGGCAGAATACAACTCCTCCAATCCCAGGGGAATGGGGCGTTCAAGATGAAGACCTTCCAGCTCAGCAGGGTGCCCCAATCATGAGCCCGATGGCCCCAGCTATAGCCGTGAACGCATTTGCCCAAGACTGGAAAAGATGACTCTCATATTTATTTATTTACAGCAACTTCCAGACCTCAGCCCCGGGCTGTTTACAGCACAACTTACACAATATAATAGGAGGTTAAAAACCGCATACCAAGCAATCCAACAAACCGGCACACGGGTCACCCAGAAGCCTGACGAAGCGAGCAAGCCTTTACCTGGTCAGGAAAGGCTCCGTAACCGCGTAAGTGCCGAATGTTTTCGGAAGGCCACGACACAGAAACGCGCCCCGTGTCCTTCTTTCCCGACCGCTGCAGGATCTGAGAACAAGGAGGCCTCCCGCGAGCATCGCCGGACCCCACCTGAGCCCTTCCCGCGCAGGCTCTCGGTGCAGCTCTTTAATGAGCCGCGAGCCGGTGCCAAGCCTCGGACGCGGGGCGGCACCTGGGCCCCTTCAGCAAGGAGACGCTCTCGGCAGACCGGGCCCTGACAACGGCGTAGGTACCCACTACCCAGGAGAACGGCCGAGCCCTGCATCCCCGGTTCGGCCTCCTTTGCGTGCACAACGTAACCGAGCGTCTTCTCCCCGCCCCGCCCCGCTCTGGCTTCCCTCCTCGGCACGCGACTCTCTAGTGCCCTTCCGCCCCGTCGTTTCTTCCTCCTCCCCCCCAACGTCAGCACGCACGCGTCGCCTCTCCACCAATCAGGCGCGTCCCCGCCGGCTGCGTCCCGGAAGCTGCGGCGCGGAGCGGTGTGTGCGTGTTGTGGTGCTGGTGGGTGAGGAGGGAGCAGGAGGAGGCGGGCGCCGGGGCCCGGGCCCGCCGGCGGGGAGGCGCAAGCCATGGCGTACGCGCTGCTCGTGCTCTGCGCGCTGGCCGGCTCGCTGCTCATGCTGCTGCTGCAGTGCCTGCTGCTCTACCGGCGGAGCCCCGAGCCGCGGCCGCGCACCGCCCGCGCGCCCCGGCCCGTGCAGCCCGAGCCGGCGCTGCGCGACTACCTGAGGCAGGAGCCCGCCGGCCCCGAGCCGCCGCCGCCGTCGTCGCCCGAGGGCGGCGGCAGCCCCGGGGCCGGCCGGGCCGAGACCTGCCTCTTCCTGAACGCCATCTTCCTCTTCCTGTTCCGCGAGCTGCGCGACACGGCGCTGCTCCGCCGCTGGGTCACCAAGAAGATCAAGGTGGAGCTGGAGAGCTGCTGCAGACGCGCACGGCCGGCCGCCTGCTGGAGGGCCTGAGCCTGCGCGACGTCTCGCTGGGCGACGCGCTGCCCGTCTTCCGCGCCGTGCGCCCCCTGCCGCCGCCCGCCCCCGAGGAGCTGGCCTTCGAGCTGGACGTGGAGTACAACGGCGGCTTCCACCTGGCCATCGACGTGGAGCTGGTCTTCGGCAAGTCGGCCTACCTCTTCGTGCGGCTCTCGCGGGTGCTGGGCCGCCTGCGGCTGCTCTTCGCCCGCCTGCCCTTCACGCACTGGTCCTTCGCCTTCCTGGAGGACCCGCTCATCGACTTCGAGGTGAAGTCGCAGTTCGAGGGCCGGCCCATGCCTCAGCTCACCTCCATCATCGTCAACCAGCTGAAGAAGGTCATCAAGAGGAAGCACACGCTGCCCAACTACAAGATCAGGTAAGGCCGGCCCGGCAGCCAGCTCTGGGGTGCAGAGTCTGGCCGCTGTCTGATCGAATTGTTTCTATAGCAGGATCAGTAATCCTCATTTGCTAATAGTTGTATCCTTGTCATGTCCCCTGCTAGAATCAGTTGTCAGGGCATTAGTCCCAGTGTTATACACGTTCTTAATTTCAGCATTAATCTAGGCCAAGAAAGGACCAACCGCAGCTCATGGCTCAGATCCTGCACCTCCTAAAGAGCTCATGTGGTCGGTGAGGGGTGATCTTTATGGTAGCTTTGAAAGATGAAGATAAAACACAACAAGTTATGTCAGGGTGTACAGTCTATGTAGTATTGCACAATTGGAATAGAGCTATTCGGGAGTTACTCCATTGAATATCTAAAGGGTGAGTAGCTGCAAGGTTCGGCTGGCCCTGTGGAGCCCGATTACTCTTTTCTGCTTTAGCAGCAATTCTACATATAGCACATAATGATTTTAGCTGTACCAGGGTTTACACTTAAGCAATAGGAAAATTAGTACTGAGAATTCTTTTTGATTCTTTACCACAAAGTGGCTTATAGCATGGATAAGACTTACCATACATGTGTTATGTGCACCCAAATATAGGGAGGAGATGCAATGTATGGTTAAAACTGTGCACTGAAATTCAGTGCATAGTGTAATGCACAGATTTAAAATGTTTTTACTGCTGATGCTGTCAACCATTGGTATGCATCAGGAATTTAAAAAGTGCTCTGACTGGAAAATATGTGCAGAAACACAAGTTAAATATGCATTCAGCACAGGCTGAATGCATATTTTAAGCTCAGGGGAATGGGAGGGTATCTCAGTTATGATTTATGCATAGAAAACATGTTTTGTGCACAGAAAAGACTTTTCTTGCACAAAACATGATTTGTGTGTCATAAAATGATTTATGCACACAAAAATGCTTTTAAGGCAAAACATTTTTTCTGTGCATAAATTCTGATTACAGGTCCTAGTGTCAGAACTCTAGCTTCTGTTCACCTCTCTGCATTTGGGTGATAATAGTTAATGCCTTCGTTTGCTTGAGATTTTCAGGGTGAAGGCGCTAAGCAGGATGAATATTTTTTTTGTGTGCAAAATTCCTTGCTGCATTGGAGAAACTTTGTTCACAAAAAATGTGCATTCTTCTGAGAGTAAAAACTGCGCATATTTGCTGCTGAATGCACCTTATTGCATTGGCTCCATACTTAGGTGAGAGTGCCTGTCTGCAGTGGGTGGATTTACTAATAGGCGCAGCTCCCTAGGGATAGTTGGGCGGGCAGTCATCTGCCTATGTGCAGGGCAGTCATGGCACTTTTCAGCAGAAGTAAGCTCCAGTGGGCTGCTCCTGTGCAGCTACATTGTCATAGGGTCTAGTGCAAAATATTGGAGAACTCTCCCTATTCAGGCCCATTGTGACTTTTGGGAGAGGAGAGGTATAGCCAGGTGTATAAATCCATCACTTTCTGGATGGCTAGAAGCTAGTTACATTTATATAGTTTTCTGGTTTAATGGCGTGAAATCTGTCTCTTAGTTTCTGGATGTGATCTTTGAGATTAGGGCAACATCATTTGCTCTGCTGCCTGGCACAGCATGGGTATGCTCTGAACATGTTTTAGTATATATACAAACAGAAATTTGTTCCCTTACCTGGATGCTAAGACTATGCTTCTGTACGAAAGAAAAACTCACTCTTGATTTATGGCAGGGCTTTGCTATTGGTTTGAGAGAAAAAAGAGTTCTTGGCAGGTTGTGTTGTCTTATTGGCCCAATTTAAGGATGCATCTGTGAATTAACTTATGAGGTTCTATAGATCCCTATTCAGATGTGTCATGTTTGAAGGGGGGAACTTCTCTACTCATGAAGCTCATGTGCCACATTACCTTTCTATAACTCCTATGGACGTCCAGTGAAACTTGTTGCTTAAGATAACATGGCGCTTCTCTGCACTAACTTTCTGTGGATCTGTTTATTAAGGCAGGGTGCTTGTGAAGGTGTGTTCGAGCATAAGAATATAAAGCATTCCCATGCTGGGTCAGACCAGTAATTGAGAGATCTCCTAAAGTAGATCTAAATCCTGTCACTCTCAAGGCTAGCAATAGCTTTCTTTTATTCTGTCTGGCTAATAATGTGTTAAGGACTTTTCCTCCATAGACTTATTCAGACCTTTTTTAAATTGCGCTATACTGGTTGCCTTGATCATGTCCTGTGGAACAGATTCCACAGCTTGATAGTGCACTGAGTTGGAAAAAGTGCTTTCTGCTGTAATTTTGTTTTGAATCTGCTGGTTGACAGTTTCATGGAATGTCCCTTGTTTTAGTAATATTTGAAAGGATAAGTAACCACCCTTTAAAGAACGTTAGGAATAACCAAAAACGAATGGAGAATAAAATGGAAAATATATATTGCCTCTGTATCAATCCATGGTGCAATCACACTTTGAGTACTGTGTGCAGTTTCTGGTCACCCCCATCTCAAGAAAGACCCAGCGAACTAGAAAAGGTTCAGAGGAGGGCGACCAAAATGATAAGGGGAGAGGCTGTGCAGGTTGGGGCTCTTCAGCTTGGAAAAGAGACGGCTGAGAGGGGACAGGAGAGAAGCTTATAGAATCAAGAGTGGGGTGGAACGGGTACGTTTGCTTCTTTGTCTGCCGCTGTGCACTGAGCTGAGAATTTCAGTGTATTGTCCATAGGACTCCATGGTCCTTTTCCTGGATAGTGACTCTCAGTACGGAACCCACAGCATCCCTGTAGTTGGGATTGTTTTTCCCTATGTGCATCACTTTGCACTTTTCCATATTAAATTTAATCTGCATTCTGTTGCCCAGTCTCCTAGTCTCACAAGGCCATTCTGCAGTCCATTGCAATCCACTGCTGTTTTGAATAATTTTGTCATCTGCAAATTTTTTTTTTTATTAATTTTATTTTTCATAAATTTCCAAATTATAACAAGCATACATCTTGCTAGGGTAATATAGTACATCGAGAGGTACAGTCATATAAAGAAAATATTTTTGTTGCATAACTTTTGTACTAAAATAAAGGAAAGAATAGGGAGAGGACAAGAAAACAGAGTGAAATTAAGAAACAATACTTAAAGTAATTCAGGTTGCCATGTATACAAATATCTTATCTAATTCGGACCACAATTATGTTATATCTGGGTATGAGTTTCCAAAAAAGTTTTCAAATGTTCAGTTTCAAAGAAAACATAATTAACCTTGTTATAGATAATAACACATTTGCAGGGGTACCGTAAATTAAACTTCGCTCCGAGTTTTATAACATCTGGCCTTAACTCAAGAAATTGTTTTCGCATTATTTGTGTAGATCTTATCAGATCTGGAAAAACCCAGACCTTGTGGCCGTAAAATAACGACTGCCTATTGCGAAGAAACATTCTTAATATGTTATTACGTTCAGATGCGAATGCAAATGTCACCAATACCGGTCTTCTCTGAGCGATACCCGTCTCAATAGATGATTCAAGAATAGCGGAGACATCCAATGAATGATCCTCCTGTTCTCTTACATTTTCTCTTGAAACTTGTAGAAGATAATAAATCTTAGTAATAACAGGAAATGCTGATTCGGGAATATGCAATATTTTTAACATATAGCTTTTAAAGAGTTCAAGTGGGGAGATCAATCTTATTTGAGGAAAGTTTTATCTGCAAATTTGATCATCTCCGTCATCGTTTCCTTTCCTAGATCATTCATGAATAGTTAAACAGCACAGGTCCCAGCAGTGATCCCTGTGGTATTCCACTAATGACCTTTGTCTGTTTGGAAAACTGACCATTTAGTCCTAGCCTCCGTTAGAAGTAATGGGAGTTGCAGTAAATAATGTGGTTAACGCATGCCACAGCTTAGTAAACAGGACCCCTGTAAATGCTGCTGTAAATGGTAAATTGTGGATTCACTGGAGGGATCGTTGCAATTCCATTTCAATTAACTGGACTCTGCTTCCTACGCCTTCTGAAAAGGAGCTGAAGTAATAGGGTGAGAGGATCAGGGAGCCTGATCGGAGTCAGGTGGAGTTCAGAGAACAGGGGAAATACTCACACTTACACCGGAGCCTTGGTTAGCTTCAGTGTTTTGTTACATTTGGCCTGCACATAAAAGAGCCACCACCCTCGGAGCTCCATAAATCCTCCTCTTTATTTTGACTGAATTGAAAGCTCCATGGAGGGGTATTGTCTGTTGTATGTCTCTCTACAGCGCTGTGTACATCCGGTAGTGCCAGAGTACATTGCGCTGGGATTTGCTAGTGCTTATAGCAAGGAAAGCTGGAAACGTATCTTACTGTTGCGTTGGTAAAAAAAATATAGAGTGCCTTGCATTGGACAGTTTGGGAGGAGAGAGGAAAGGCAAAGCAAAGTTAGTTGTAATGAAGAAATGAGTTAACTTTATAAAAGAAATAGATCAGCAGCGATGTGGTTTAAGGAAGAAAAAAGGGATGACATGGTTGAGAGCTCCTGGCTTTTTTAATGAGGCCTTTGCTTTGTATTTCTAATTATGAGTCAAACTTATCAAAAGCATATTGAGTACACGTAACTACTCCCTGCCATTCAGTCTTCATGCTGTAAGCTTTGCTCATATTTATCTAAATATGACAAACCTTAATGTGTAAATACAAAATTCAAAGATGACAATTGATAGTGTGTGTACCCTGGTCAGGTTACCTTCTTCTCCTTTGTTATATGAAACAAAAAATTGTAAACATGAAGCATTGGCTATTTCAGGTTCTTTTCTACTTTAAAAGAAAAATCACATGCAGTGCTTGCATATTTATATGATGGAAAACTTTTTCGAACAGTTGACCCCATCCTCTGAGAGATGATTGATTTTTACTTTGTATAACAGACATTTTCCTGGACACTCTTCTAGATTTCTCCTCGCCATCAGTCTGCAGAAAATTTCTATGACCTATGTTTTGTTTTTTTTCTTTGCTTGTGGGCTCGCTCCTTACGAGGCAAAGTTTTTCAGTGCAGACCTGGGATACAGACATCTTTTTCTAACCATCACATTTAAAGATGCTGGAGCTTTTTTTTAAATTGAAAGGATTTGCAGTACAGTCACTTGCATAAGGTGACAGACTTAATTTAAACCGAAGACTTACGTGATGCAGCCCACAGCAGATGTGAAACACACTAAGATCTGATTGACGAGGATTTTGCAGTCCTCTGTTACAAAGCCTTGAAATGCCATTAAAGTTTAATGCCGAACAGTTTGAAAATTGGGGCTCACGGCTTCAACTGATGCCTTGGGAAAACTTTGAGAGATGCAGTGAAAATATATCATTCTAGATAGCCGCCTGGTTTTCAGCTTCCTATACCCAGAATTTTGCACCTAACTGCGACTAATTTGAAAGAGCAGATGACGGGGGCACGACCTAGTGACACAAGCCTGCTATGATGCAGCTGGAGGGATACCAGCAGATGACAACTCCCCAGAATCCAACAGGTCAGCGCCGGCAAGTTGGGGTGGGCCGAGTTCATCCAGCAAAGGTCCTGAGAATCCAGGTGACCCGTTCAGGCAGTGGCCTCACTAGTTTGGGGAGCTGTTTATATGATTGTGATCAGGTTGGTGATCAGGCATGTTGGGCAGGCTAGGTGTTGGATTGCACATGGACACCTGGATGCTTATCTCCCCTGGATGGTAGAAAGCCAGTGAGAGAGAAAACAACCAAAAAAAATGATTTTGATAAGAAGTGATATCCTATAAGCAGGGTCATCCTAAGGTTGGGGGGAACTGAAGCAATTACCCCAGAACTTGCAGTTTTGAGGGCCCCGTGCTGCCATATTATCCCCTTCCTCCCACCTTTAGCATCACATAATAAGGCTGTGCTCCCCTTCCATATAGCCTGGGGCTGTCGTTGCTCCTCCCCTCATTTTTTTTTTAAATTAATTTATTATTAAATGTTATATTCTGTTTCAGCACTTCACAGCGGATTCCATTCAGTTACTGTAAGTATTTCTCTGTCCCCAGAGGGCTTACAATCTAAGTTTACCTAAGGCGCAACGGAAGGGTAAAGTGACTTGCCCAAGGTCACAGGAGAGGCAGTAGGATTTGAACCCTGGTCTTCCTGGTCATAGCCCCCGCTGATGTGCAGCAGAGAGCAGCTGCTGGTTATGCCTCACTGGAGGCAAGGAGATGTACCTCTCTGCGGCCCAATGAGTAGGAGAGCAGGGCTGCTAACCCACTCCTGCTGCCACTGGTCCCTCTCCCTCCCTCTCCCCCACTGCTCAGTTGGGTGATCTGAAGGGCATGGTGTGGAGAGGAAATGCTGATGAGGGTCACTAGAGAAGCAGCTCTGCTTTCCTGCTGACTGGGCCAAGGATGAGGGAGAGTGAAGGGGGGGGGGGCGGAGGCTGGCCCCCTGGAGAGCTAGAAAAACGGGAGACGGGATGGGGAAGGGACTCTGAGATTAGATTGGGGGAGCAGGGCTGCTCGGTGGGGTCTGGATGAAAGGTCCTTTGCTCTTCAGTCTCTCCCCCCCCCCCCCCATCTCTTCTCTTCAGTCTCATGGTGAGGGTGCCTTCCAGGCCCCGCACCCTCGTAGAGTCGCCTCTGCCTAGGAGCCCTTAAGCTTCTATGTCTGGCACTTGGCCCAGGAATAACTGGCAGACAGATGGACGATTCCTGCTATTGTGACATCCACTATGTTAGGAAAAAAGTTAAGATAATATTTTGAAGATTAATTTGTTTCTGAATTTCACGTTTCAAAGTTTCTCTTGTTTTGTTTTTCTTCTGTTTTTTTTTTCTCCCCCTTTTTAAGCGATGGCTGCATCACTTGCTTTTAAAATCCACTTTCCTGTATGAGCTGTTCAGTTTCTGCTGTATTCCTGCATTACATGCTCCGCTGTCATTTGCTTGCAGTTCCACTGATAATCCGAAGAGCAGCCGAATTTGGGTGGCTCAGGAGAGCTTTCCAAATCTTTAAATCAAGCAATTCACAAGTTTGCAGCATGTGAGTGGTAATCTTGAATGGCAGGCAGGTTAGGGAAATGAGCGTCCGTTTTCCTCACTGGCGCACGGCTCCCGGGCACCTGATGCCATGGACACGCTAGGGATGCACAATTTATCCCTAGTGCGTCCTTTTTAGCGCGACCCCCTCATTTAAGTGGTGCATCGCGTGCCCAGGAGAGGTGGCTGGGTGCGCGCTAGGAGAGCGGATGCTCTATCACGAGCGCCCGTTTTACGCGAGCCAATATTGCATCGGCCTGGTTGAGATATGCTTTGGCATTTCCTCTGCCAAATCGTTTGGGAACAAGTGGTAGAAAAGATAGTATGAGAATAGGATTGTAGTGCTTCAAAATTCATTTGCTACTGAAGTCTACAATCTCTCACAGCTTGTTTTGTTACGAAAAGTACTGGTCAGCACTGGAGGCTAAGCAGCAGTTAGAAATTGTAAGAAATCTGATTAGGCTGCAGGTCTTCCATTTATGATTTCTAAAACTTATTTTAAAGGTTTCTTCTTCTTTAATATTATAGTAGGAATGGAGCTGATAAGGCACCGTTTTGTTTTCAGAGCACTGCACAGTGTTTCATTCAGGCCGTGTAATAACGTAAGAGAAAACTTCATATTGTGATTTAAAAGCTTCTGTACATACTGATGCAATAGATGTTATCAGATCTACAGTATTTCTTTCCCCCTCCTGAAAGGGTATTGTAACCAGGATTAAGTTCTGTGAGAACAAAGATCTTTCGTGTTGCAGAGAGATTGTGTGTCGCTGTTGTCCTGCCCGTATCATAGGCCACCTGGCACGAAGGTGCTTGCTCCCTGCACAGGGCAGTGAGAGTGGAGCTTAATCTGTGCTGCTGGGTCAGAAGATGGACATCAGGACTGACCATAAGCAGAACCAGAGGGTGCAGCATTGTAACCCCCCCCCCCCCCCCAAGAATAAATCTGAAAGCAGATGGTCAGCAATAGTTTTGTTATCTGAGAATTGTGCATTGTTAGGTAGAGGTAATATCATCCTGGGCTAGTGAGTGCTTAGTGAGATTCCTTGCACAGAGGCCTAGATAGATGTATGAGGATTGTCACCTACCAGTTATTTTCTGCTGTCCGTCCCTATTACAGGCCATTTGTACTGTGTGATATTGTTTAATGGGGGCTGTTTACTGATAAGACTCCATTCCTCGTGAAAGTTGCATCTGTCACGCTCCACGGTAATTTCAAACACTTTGTATAGAGAGAGAGAGAGAGGTCACAGCTTTGAAAAGTGTCACCCAGGACTATTTCTTTTTTCCAAGCAGACCAACATGGCAGCCACATGACTTCAGACATCTGTGTTTAAAGGTTGATTTCTTATTTCCATTTTTACTCGTGCACTGGCTCCTTTTGTTTCTTCTCCGCTGCCGAGTCATCGGGAATGGATACCTGGGACCGGGGCTCGCCCTGACATTGCGGCTGGCACTTGCTGCTGTTATGTACAGTTTAGGCTGGAGTGTATCCCGCAGCTTGACACAGACCTCTGCCGGCAGGAAGCAGCCGGGAAGCATTGCACTATAGATACTGTGCGGTTGGACTGTGCTGTTACATATGCAGAAGGATATAACTCCCTCTGTACGTGTCCACCCTCCCCTAGTGCAGCCGAGCAGTGAGGAAACGGCGTGAGAGAACTTTATTAGGCAGAGACTGAAAGAAACCGTAAACAAAGGCACAAGGCATTCAAGGAATGCACATTTTACCACAAAATTCCTCTCCCCTGAGAAGGTGTGTTTGGAGCTAGGCACTGATGTTTCATGCAAGGACACGCTCGCCAGCGAAGGCTCGCCGCTTCTGCGTCCGCCTACCCAGCGAAGGATAGATGTGGGATTTTGGAGGCTTGTAGTGTCAGAATAGCAGTCGCTTAAAGGACACCTTTGGAAAAAAGCCCCTTCTGGCACAATATCCTGAAATTCTAAATTTCTCCCCAAAACCTTTGGCTTTTAATGTTTTCTGATCAGAGAGAGAGGTTCCAGGATGTGTTCTCTGTGCTCTGAAGTCATAAAGGTGGCCCTTGAGTTCTCCGAAGGACATTTCTTATGCATGGTGCTTGTTTACCAGCTTTCTGGCCCTGATGCAAATGAGACGAGGGAGAAAATGAACTGTGTAAAAGTGGGAAGGCACTGGGAATTGTTCCCTATGGACTCTCTACCTCTTCTCTGCTTTGATTTGCTGTACAGATTATATTGTGAATTCCTAATGGGTTAATTATATATAAAGGGTTGCAAAACTTAACACATTTCTGTCGGCGGAAACATTGTTCCATCTGGGCTCTGCGTACAATCCTTTTAAAGCTCAGGAGTGAATGGGAAGTACTAGTCAGGGTTGTATTAAGGGAGCAGATTTTGGCATCTAGGATCAGTATAAATGCGTGACCGCAATGAAACCTGTTTGCGTAAGACTGCTGCTGAGCCCACATTTTAGTGCATGAAAACCAGTCAACCCGCGACATTTCCTTCATCCACACTTCTCTTTGCTAAACTTCCCCTTTCATGTGTGTGTTCTGCATTTGTCCTTCCCTTTTTATTCTGTGCAGGATTCTCGTGCACAAATAAGGTGCATCCTTGTTTGTCCCCAGAGCTACATAAGAAATGCCTCGCTGCCGGGGTGGCCAACTCGGCTCCTCGAGAGCCACAGACAGGTCAGGTTTTCAGGCTGTCCACGTGCATGAGAGAGAGCTGCATGCACTGCCTCCAGGGGATACAAATCTGGCTCATGCGCATTTATTGTGCATAGCCTGAAAACCTGACCTGTCTGGAAGGCCTGAGTTGGCCACCCCTGCCATACTGGTCTGTCATGCCCAGCATCCTGTCTCTGTCAGTGGCCAATGCAAGTGGCAAAACCCAGCAGGATCTCAAAGAATACATCAGTCCTTCTTGCTCACAGGCAAGGATAAGCAGTCTCTTTCCCAAGTCTACATGACTACTAATAATACTTTATGGACGTTTCCTTCGCTAACGTGTCTAAACCTTTTTAAACCCAGCTACGCTAACTGCTTTCATCACACCCTCTGGCAGCAAATACCCCCCCAATTTTTTTTTTTTTTCCCATTTGTCTTTTATTTATCCATTATGGCAAATGATACATAAGGTAAACATAATATACATGGATAGCTTTTACAGCGTGAAGCAACTAGAAATAACCGTACAGAATAATAACAGAACTGGCATGGGTACATTCTCAACAAATATGGTTATGAAACCAGGTACAGCAGAGCACAAAGAAGAAGAGAAAAAACTCATTATTACAGGCACAAGCGACTCTACCCGTTCTCCCGTCCTTAGGATAGGCCCCTGGTCGCTACATACCGTAGGAGCCTTTGGGCCGAGGAGCCCATCACCATCAAGGCAGTGGGGCATAGGACTGTCGCCAACCCTGATAAGGTGACCAAATAGTTGCGAACCGAGGCTGGGTCCTCCCCCCAATTTTTAATTGTGCGCTGAATGAAAAAATACTATGATTTGTTTTAAAAGTGCTTCATGGAGCATCCCCTAGCCCTAGTACTAAAATAACTGTTCCCTGTTTACCTCTTCCACCCCATTCATTTATTTACCTGTTAGACATGTTATATACCGTTCCGTGTATAGATCTCAGTGGTTTGCAAAGTGACATTCATAATTATAACTCAACAAAAACAACAAAGATTGGTTTTGGAGGTGGTATTCACAGTCAGGCATTAGTATCTAACAAGTGAAATTTTCTAGTACATACTGATCTAGTACAGACAGCAAAGAGAACGTATGATTACAACGAAATGATAATTTTCACATCTTAGTCAGTGGGTTGTTTTGAGACTGTTGCATTTTCTTGTTTGATTTATTCTTCATGATTCAGTTATTATCTTTTGTCCTTCTTGTCTTTGTGGCTCTGTATATTCTGATGTTTTTAAGTTACTTTGTATGCCTTTTTGACTAGCCATGTTTTTAAATCGCGTTTAAATCTCTGGTAGAATAGGTAACGTCTCAGGCGGAGAATTGCAGAGCTTTGGACCTGCTATGGAAAACCCTCGATCCATATTTATGTCAGATGTGTGCTCCGTATTGGGGGAATAGTCAGTGGTCCTTTCTTTTGAGATCTTGGTGTTCGCTGAGGATTGTAAGGTTGTAGTGTCACTCCTAACAAGCCGGTGTTATAGGAATGAATGATGTTGAATATATCGTTAATACTTTATAGTGGATTCTGGATTGTACTGGTAAGCCAATGCAGTGACATCAGCGAGGGTGTGATCGTATTTCCTGGATCCTGATAATATTCTTGCTGCAGCATTTAGTAATAGTTGCAGTGGTTTTAAGTGACTTGCTGGAAGACGTATTAGTAAGCAGTTACAGTAGTCAAGGTTTGAGAAGATAAAAGTTAATGGCTTCAACTGATGTAATATACGCAACTTGGCGTAACCCGTCTTAATTAATTAACTGATGTGCATTTTCATTGTGAGGCTCATCTAGCTGCTCACCTAATTTGAGGGATTAGTTTGAAAATTAGCCAAGTCTAGGGCAGGTGGTTTAACTATTGATGAATTTCTGCTCAGCCAAATGATTTCAGTCTTTGTAGGGTTTAATGTTAGTTTAAGTTGCGAGAGTTCTGGTTGCATTGCTTTCATGTAGTTAGAAAGTATCAAAGTGGTATTTTCAAATGATCTGGAGAGTGGTTTGTTTGTAAAACTGTAAGTGGTCAGCATGCAAGAAGAAAGTTATTCCTAGATTGGTCAGTAATGTACACAGTGGGAGCATGAAAATATTGAATAAAGAGAGGGCTGAGCCTTGAGGAAGGTGTCCGATATCTGGCTGCCCAGTTTGACTTGGAATGCTCTGTTAGATAGGAATGAAGGGAACATCTGAGATTCTCTGTTTCTCATCTGATGGCAGAGCAGGTTATGGTCCGCGGTGTCAAAGGCGGCTGTTAGGTCAATTAGCACAAGACAACAAGATTCATTAGCGTCAGGGCCTTGTAAAACAGAGTCTGTTAATGAGAGGAATAATGTCTCATTTGAGTGATGTTTCCTAAATCCAGATTGGTTTGGGAAGAGAATATTTTGATTTACAAATTGGGATAATACTGCCTTCTCATAATTTTATAGCCTGAGGATGCCACACCAGGCTGCGCTGTCTCTCTTAGTTTATACGGATTTTTTACTGTATATAGTATGATCTGTTTCTGGAAAAAGAAAAGCTTGCAGTACTGGCTTCTCAGGTCATTTATTCCGTGTTGCTTTTAGCAAAAAAATAACCGTATGGCTTATCTAGTCTGCCCATCGGGCTTTCACATGCTTAGGACTCGGGGTGGAAGGTGAACCAGTGACCCAGAGGTGAAAAACTCTCATCCTTTACTTGTCTCTCGTGAGCTGAACTGTCTAAAAGCCGACTTCTTTTCCTTTAAGGAGTGCCGGCAGTTCACCTCCTCTCTCTTTCTGGGGTAATTGATGGGCGGTAAGTTGTTTTGGCAGAATTTCCCTGTTGATAATTACTGCAGCATTCAGTGGTGGAATAGCTTTAATCGTTTAATCGTTTCTGGAAGCAGGGAGTCCTCCACCATTACTTTTGTTTAAAAATATACTAGTGTGGTAATGTTTGGATCTGGCGAGAGAGTCGTCCTTCAGGGAACAAAAGCTGTCCGGGCAGAGCCAGCAGGAGCCCGCCTGGCATAATGAGTAATCTTCAGAGCAGGAAACAATGGCTGCGAGAAAAGCGACACGTCCTACTAAATAAGCAATGTCGTTTTTGCTGAAGGATAACATTTTTCGAATTAGCAAAGAAATTGTACTAAAATTAGGACTGTTTTTTTTTATTATCCTGTGCCAGTCTCATTCTGCCCTCTTTTGCCAAGTTACGTGGTTGGCCGTGCTAGACCACTTGGACACTCAGGTGTAAAGGTCAGCAGGTTGAGTGTTTATAGCTGCAGCGCTAGCTTGTTTGTCATTCATCTGACGATGGGGTTAGCTCGCAGGAGCTGGTCAGCATTGTATCTTAGTACAGTCAGAAGAGGTCACCTACAGCTTATTTATTGTAAGTCGTCTTTTCCATGGGTCAGGAATGAGTGGTAGAAGCATGGAGTGACCTCCCAGGTGGGGGTGGTGATGGCTGAATCCGTAACATAAGAGATGCCACGCTGGGTCAGACCAAGGCCAGTCGAGCCCAGCATCCTGTCTTCAACACTGCCCGGTCCCATAAAGTAGATCCAGTTCCTGTCGCTCACTCCCAGGGACGGTAGTGGCTTTCTTTAGTCTCCCTGGCCAATAATCTGTTCTGGACTTTTCCTGCAGGAACTTCTCCAGACCTCTTTTTAAACCCCTGCTATGCTCGTCCCCTTGACCACGTCCTCTGGCAACAGATTCCACAGCTCGAGATTGTGCACTGAGTGGAAACATTTCTATCTGCTGGTGGTTAGTTTCATGGACTGTCCCTTTGCTTTAGTACTGTTTGAAAGGGTAAATATTTACCTGTTCCACCCCACTCATGATTTCATGTTGCATCCTGCACCCTCTCAGCCGTCTCTTTTCCAAGCTGAAGAGCCCCTGCCTGCGTAGCCTCTCCCAGGAAAGATGCTCCATCCCCTTTATCATTTTCGTCACCTTCCTCTGCACTTTTCTCTTCCCACCTTATGTATTTTTTAGAATTGCACGCGATATTCAAGGTGCTTCTCCTGGGTGGTGACTCCCGGTGCAGGGACCCAGCAACCTGTGCCTGTAGTTGGGATTTTTTCTCCTTATGTGCATCGGTTTGCACTTTTCGACATTAAATGCCATCTGCCATTAACTTGCCCAGTCTCTTAGCCTCACAAGGTCCGCCCTGCATTTCCTCCCAGTCTACTGCTGTTTTAACAACTTCGAAACATTTTTTGTTATCTATAAATTTGATCACCAGATATTGTGGGAAATGGACCATTTAGTTGTCCTACCTTCTACCTGCTATTTTCTTTTCTTTTAACCAGATGCGGTAGGACTCGGCATCCACAGCTTTTTAATTTCCCGAGGAGTCTCTCATGGGAAACATTGTCGGATGCTTTCTGAAAATCCAAACTCGCCGTATCTGCCAGCTCGCCTCCGTCTACCCGTTTATTCACGCCTTCCAAAAATCTGAAAGATTGACATTTGAGGGGAGGGTGTGGGATAAGCGCAGAGGGCCCTTGGTTGCTAAAAGTGGGGAGAGGAGAAAGCTCGACCTAGCAGCATGTGTTGTACGTATTCATAGTCACCTGATTGAGCAGCGAGTGCTGGAGCTGCCAGAATAATATGGGATTGTAAAAGGTTCTAGTGGAAATGCAGGCTACTTTGTGGCCAGTTTTTTGTCTGTCGGGCTGTGATGCTACGGTTGACTAGCACCTGGGGTCTGTCGGGCAGGCTGCCAGTTTTACAAAATCTCGAAGACCTATGGGGAACGCCGGCGATTGCAAAGCTGGCTTTGTTTGGCAGGCTGCGTCTTAGGCCTAGGAGGCCGGATGTTTGCGCTATGGCCGTGCTGGTCTTTCTGGCTAGTTTAGATCGTTACTGAGCTTTGTGGAAACAATATCGAGGAAAAGGTGGGTACTGGAGGGAACTATGCGGGGGTCTTGTACGCCTTTACTACTCAAGATGGTAGCGTGCAAAGGAGAGAGAGCATGAGAAGGAGAAACCTTGCAGGCGGGTGACTCTGTGACTGGCAGCTGGAATGTATCCTCGGCAGTGGGGCCAGCAGCTCATTTACTACCTTACTGTGATTAAAACTTGTGGGCAGTCTCAAAGAGAAAAAAAAAAAGCTTTCTAGAACCTTACTTTATGCGTAGGCACTGTCCATGTGTTAAAAGGTAAGCGTGAGAAGCAGGGGACTCGGGTTCAAATCCTGCTTCTCCCACTGACGTGTTCCTTCTGAACTTGGAGGAGTCGCTTTGCCCTCCATTGCCCTGGGTGCCAGCTTTATCGTAAGCTCTCTCTGGGGCAGGGACCTGCCTTCTGCACATGAAGCTGAAGTAATAAAATCCAAAATTTATGGCTTTATGGAAGGTTGGGGAGGGGACATCAGGCTTGATGGGCATGACTTGTAAACCAGATGACAGACTCCCCAGGGCCCTGCAATGACACTGCAGCAGTAGCCGGTGAAACTGTACCTACGTATGCATAGCACTATAAACTGGGGCAAATTCTTTTTACAAACTCCTCCTCTCTTTTTTCCACGCTTGCTTTATTTACAATTAAGCAAGAAAATGAAGTTCTATGCATATCAGTCTGCACTGCTTTAGTTTTTAAGGCGAGCTTCATACAGCCGTCACTCATTCAGCCTAAATTTGCTTCTATAGGCTAGGAACAGGATCAGGGTCTATTTGCTCTATTTTTTTATGTTTTTTGAAAATCCTATGCAAATTAAAAATCTTCTTCAGTTGAACTCATGTAATCCACCAATTGCTGATTCACGAGCAGCCCTAGATTGTAAAAGGTACTTAGCTCTGTCCACACCAAGACGGAACCATATTTTGGCAAGATCTGAATCAGGGGGACCTTCGCGCTTCCTGCATGTACCATCTCCAGAAGGGGGGGGGGGGGGGTCTCCACCACTGGTCTGCCAGGTCCATTGACTTTGAAAACTACTAGATGAAAAATATTAAATCCAATTCCACTGGCACTCTTTTTAGTTTTTTTCCATATTAATTGACAAATCATTTTTGATAACTTCTTCCCTCTGAACTTTTAACTAAACCTGTCCTATTAAAGGGTAAACCAATTCACATCTACCCGTTTTAGACCTCTCATGATCTTAAAGACCTCTATCATATCCCCCTCAGCCGTCTCTTCTCCAAGCTGAAAAGTCCTAACCTCTTTAGTCTTTCCTCATAGGGAGCTGTTCCATCCCCTTTATTATTTTGGTTGCCCTTCTCTGTACCTTCTCCATCGCAATTATATCTTTTTTGAGATGCGGCGACCAAATTGTACACAGTATTCAAGGTG
>NW_021821426.1:59559-72500 GCF_901001135.1 Rhinatrema bivittatum | reverse complement strand
GCATGCCCGGGATGGCGTGGGCACTCCCGGCAGCCATCTTACATCCGGGGTTACCAAAGGCATGCTCGTGCCTGCCCCCTTCTTAACTACGTCATAGCGGGAACCTCGGGGGCGCCCCCACCACATGACATCAACTGCTCACGATACTTAAACCCAGCTGACCATCTGAGCTATGAGTTAGCAAGGATTCCAGTCCTGCTATTTCCGCCACACTGGGACTCCTTCTTGCTTTCCTACTGGGTGACCTAGGTACCCGTTCCTCGAGGGCCGTGCCGCACTCAGGGTTATCTGCTCCTCGGAGAGCCATTACCCTCTGCTTCTCTGTTCCAGTGAGTTCCTGCATCGTCCTCGGACGACCCTTGCTGTTCTTGTTCGGACCTCCTTGGTGCCCAGCCTTCCATCTACCTCCACAGTACTGTCATGAGTACAGAACCTGCTTGTCTACCTTTGTGGCACTGATCCTAAGGTTACCCCACGCTGCGGACCACTACCGGAGTGCCAGCACAAGCTACGCCTAAAGAAGGTAATCATCTGACTACTCCATGCTGAGGATTCTACTTGGACCGACCAGCTGCAAGTCACCCTCTTGGGTGCTAACTCTTTTGATCCGCTCCTCGGATCCTTATCGGCTGTATAATAAAATTATTTCTTCTGTTGCCAGCACTGCTGAGACCTTGCTGTTGTAGTAAGGACCCACAAGGCTCCTCCCTGTGGGTGGAGTCTTCACTCGCCATGACTCAAGGGCCCACTTCTAGTTAAAGGCACACCGAATGTAACAGTCTTCTTTGGACCATGCATACTTTGCTTAAAAAATACATAAACCTGAGAAATTGATCTAAGTCAATCTAGAACCATAAACCTTTCCTGCAATCACCGGCCTATAGACAGTAGCACAGTGAAGAGAGTAAAGCCCCAGCAGTCTTTAGAATACAGCTGAACGCAGCAAAGGAAATAACAAAGGCATTCCAGTGATTTATTTTGGGTCTTCATCTAAATCTTAATGAAATTATCCAGGATAAAGATTTGATGTTTGATGAACTTGATTATTTCTGCAGTCACAGAGCCATTTAATGTGCAATTGTTCATTTTAGCGAATCACTTTGTGATGAATTAATAAACATTGGAACCAAGGCACATCAGTAAAATCACCAATTTGTCTCCCCTCTACATTATGACTTTTCTCAGGGCTTTTTTAAAAGCATCCAATGATTTAATTATTATTAAGGAAAGGATTGTGGTTCAGCTAATAGAAAAAATAAATCAGCGCTTTTATCAGAGCATGAAATTAAGTACATTGAATCTAAAGCAGTTTTCCCTATAGCTTAAAACATTTAGGCTGTTGAGTTGTCAGTTTACTCCAGTGAAAGTGATTAGGGGAATATTGCAGTAAATTATTAGAAAGGTGTAGTGATGTACAGTAAAAGTCAGAAAGCAAGTGCCTCACACTAGCCATTTCAAAGTAATGGCTTTTAAGTACCTAGCACACCTGCTGTTTGTTCTGAAAAGTGTAGATGAAATTCACTTAGCTGTACTATTCCTCAAGATAATTGTTTATTAGAGGGTAATTTTGTAACAGCATGCATGTTAGCCAGCAAATATGTACACGACTGAACCAATTTTCAAAGTGTACAGCTTTGAAAATTATCAAGGGAAAAGCACGCACAGACAATTACACCTGCTGTTTGGTGCATGGAGTTTTGCTCGGAGAATTTATGTGCACATTTTTTAAAATACTAAATATGCACAGAAGTCAATCCCTGCAATGCCTCTCTCCTATGCATACAGGGCTGGATTTTAAAAGCCCTGCGCGCGTAAATCCGGCTGGATTTATGCGCGCAGGGCACTCGCGCGCCGGCGTGCCTATTTTGCATAGGCCGACGGCGGGTGCACAGCCCTGGGACGCACGTAAGTCCCGGGGCTTCGTAAAAGGGGTGGGAAGGGGGCGTGTCCAGGATCAGGGGCAGTTTGGGGCGGGACCGGGGGGCGTGGTGCCAGCCCGGGGGCATGGTCGAGGCCTCCGGACCAGCCCCCGGGTCGGGTGATGGCGCGTGGGTTAGGGAGGGGAAGGGAGGGGAAGGTGCGGGGGGTGGAAAGAAAGTTCCCTCCGAGGCCGCTCCAATTTCGGAGCGGCCTCGGAGGGAAAAGGCAGCACGCACCAGGCTCGGCACGCGCAAGTTGCACAAATGTGCACCCCCTTGCGCGCGCCGACCCCGGATTTTATGATACGCGAGGCTACGCGCGTATCTTATAAAATCCAGCGTACTTTTATTCGCACCTGGTGCGCGAAAAAAAAGTACGCCCTCGCGCAAATTTATAAAATCTACCCCACAGTGTATAAGCAGTCATACATTTCTGTAGGTAAAGCACAGAAGTCCCTTTGAAAATGGCTTCCCTGTGCACATCTGCTCCGTGTACTTATTCCATTATGTTTCTGCTCTAAAGACGGATTTAAAAAGCAGTCATAAAAGGAAGAAACATTTTCTGAATAAAATATTTATACAATAAAAATTAAAAAATCAGCAGCCAAAACCCTGCATCTAACAATTCATGCCACAAAATCTTACTACTCCCTCCTTTTAATAATTATGTGATCTTCCAGGTAGACAGTATATAAATATATTAAGAAGAAAAAATACTTGCTTAACTCTTAAATTTGGGACAATTCAAAAATTAATTCTTACAACTATGCATAAATTTGTATAATTTTTGGTTGTCTTCAAATCTTCAACATTGTTATCAACTAACTAGTCTACCCTAGACAAAATAAACCAGGGTTCCTTCCATCTTCCCTCAGAGCACATATCTATCTACAGTGATTCAGTTGTCAGTGTTGGCATAGGTAAACCACTGGTCCATTGAGCTCAACTTTCCCAGAGAGGAAGGCTTCTAAATCCAACTCTGCAACATAGGTTACAAAAAAAAAACAAAAAACGACTTCAGATCCCTCTCCTTCCCAGAAGATCGACCTTGCCAAACTCTGGCCAGCTGCAGAATTATGTGAAGACAATTTTGTTTTTCAGTGAAAAGGTTTTCAATCGCCAGCTATGAATAATGAATACAGCTCACTCGGAAAAATCATGCTGATGTGCTGAACAATATTTTGTGAAAAAGTTTCCTACCATGTTAAACAGTTTTTATTTCCATGGGTACGTTTTCATCTTGTATAAACAGCAACATCTTGCTGTGTGTTTGCTAACCCAGAGTAACTTAGACTAGATTTATCAAAATGCTATAAATATAGCGAAAACAGAACATGTGATTCAAAAAGAGTGTGGTTAGGCTAATTTCTGTCTACTGCATCACATAGGTAAATAACACATGGCGCGTTGCATCAGCACATGCCATGTCATTTTACATGGCTAGAATTGATTAGAGCATAGTAAATTATTTTTGTAGTTTATATATCCCGGCTTCCTGCAGCTGCCTCTTTGTGTGTCAGGCATGGGAAAGAGAGGAGAGGAGAGGAGAGTTGGTGAGTTGGATGGTGGGAATAGAAGCTCTTTCAGATTCGATTACCTGAGTGTGTTGACTGGTCTTCTGTTGCCATCTGTTTCCCTTTCCCTTGGTCTTTGTTTCTTTGTTGGAGTAAATGTTTTGTTTGTTGTCCTGTTTGTCTGTCTTTTGGTGAGGAGGAGGAGTGGAGGAATCAGGAGGAGTGGAGGACTGGTGGTGGAGGAGGAGTGGTATGAGTGGAGGAGTGAGGAAGAGTGGTGTTGGTGGAGGAGTGAGGAGTGGTGTTGTGGTGAGGAGGCGTGAGGAGGATGGAGTGTAAGAGGCATGGGAGGAGAGAGGAGAGGTGTGAGGAAAGGAGGGGGAGGAAAGAAAGGAGGTGGGAGAACAAAGGCAGGAATGCCAGGAGGAGGAATTAGGAGTAGGAGTAGGGACAGGGTCAGGAGTAGAGATAGGCGGGAGGGAAGGGATAGGAGGAGGAAGAAGGGGGAAGAGAATAGGCAGGTGAGGATGGAGGGACGAGGACAGCAGGCTAGGGATAGAAAGAGAGAGAGGGCAGAATGGAAGGGAGTTTGCAGGGCAAGAGCTCGAGGAGGAGGAAGGAAGGGGAGAGTGAGAGGAGAGTGAGGAAAGAGAGGACACCTCTCAGGAAGTGGAAATGGTACTCCTTTCTGGCAGTCAGGCAGCAGGATGCCCTCATCTCAGGGCTAACAAATTCAGTGTGCAGAACAATGAGATGGTGATTGCAGGGGTCCTGCTGCATTATGCCATAATATTCAGCAACCGTGCGGCCAAGACCTCAAAGGAAGTAAGGGCCAGATCTGATGCACCATAGCCCAGTCCATCTCCAAGCGCAGTGGAGTCCAATGCAGCGGGGAGCAGGTGGCTCACAGGTACCAGGACATCAAGGCACAGTTAAAGGCAAAGTTGGCGAGCTGAAATAAATATGTATGCTGGATCAGAAGAGGAGCCTCTTGTCCCATCATCTTCACACCCATGGAGGAGCACCTCGTGCAAAGGCTAGGACTGGATATCTTTGACAGCATGGCTGAGCGGCTGGACACTACGCGAGCTGTAGCGGATAAGTTCACCTCACTTGAAATGGCCAGGCTGCAACGGGTGTACACATTTGGCATTAGATGCTCACAATGCTTAAGAGGGAAAGTGTGCCTCTAATGCAAAATGCAAATTGGATGCTTGCTGCCATTGGTACTTAGGGGTTATTATTTGTTTCCACAGCTCTCACTCACAAAGCTGACAGTCCCAGCCAGCAAGCCCCAGGGACCAGCAGCACATCAGCCCTTTTGCAGAGGTCCTTGATGATGGATGCCCAGACCCAGATGAGTGAGGAGGAGGAGGAGGAACAGCAGCAGCATCAGCAGCAACAGCCTCAGAAGGCAATGCAGATGTTTCAACCCCTGGGTCCATCCAGCCCACTCAATGTGTCCCTCAACATCTCTGGCTTCATAGAGGAACCCAGCCTCGACTGGAAGTCAATTGATGCAGCACAACCTCAAGCAAGAACCCCACAGTGCCAGACTGAAGCATCACCCCTCAGCAGGAGCAGCTCAGCAGCCCCTCAAGCCACATTTGAAGGCCCATCACACACCATCACAGCACTGCCAGCAGCTCTGTCACCAGCCCCAGCACTGGCACCAGCACCAACATCCGAGCATGGGGTACACCTCTGACACAAACAGGCTGAGCTAATGCGCTTCAGGAGGGCTGTGAACAGGCAAAGCCAGGTCCTGCAAGATCAGACTGTTGCACACATGCAGGGTATGTTGGCCATAGCAGTCAACAGTATGCCCAACCTGCTGATGCAGATTTTTCAAAAAGATACCTGAGCAGTCAGTCATGTCTTCCCCAGCATCACTGGACTCTATGCCCTGCAGCAGTCCCTGGCCTGATGGATGCCAGAGGGGTGGGCCCCCAAAAGACATGCCTCCACAAGTGGCAAGCCACGACATGGCAAGGGGCCATGAAGCACCAAAGGTGGTGGCATTGAATGCCAAATAAGAAAGGTTGTACCAACAAACCTGGGCGGGACACTCTACAGAGTTCCTGTGCCGGCTAGATGGAAAAAGCCACCTGGGCTCATCCTCACTACAGAGTTCCAGTACCGCCTAGGTGGAAAAGCCTGCTGGGCCAGTCCTCACTGCAGAGGTCCTGTGCCAGCTAGATGAAAGAAGCCTGCTGGGCCCATCCTCACTACAGAGTTCCTGTGCCAGCTAGCAGAATGGATGGCCTACTTCAGCCATTGTGGTCCTGCAGCCTAACTCTAAAGCCCTCCTCAATGCTCTGCCTGTATTCCATCCTCCTTGATGCAGCTTCTAGTCATAGTCCAGCTGCTGCATCTTCTCATCATGTCTCATCACCTACTCCTGATGCTGGTGCCTCATCTCATCTTAGCTCATGCTGCTGTATCTTCCCCAGGCCTCCTTCCTCCATGCTGCTGTGTCTTCTCCTGGGCCTCCTGCCTCCATGCTGTGCTTTTTGGTCTTGGTCCTGCTGCTTTTTTGCTGAATTCTGCTGTCTTGGCCCTTAGACTGTCCCCTTGAGTGCACTCTTTCAACATGGACTGTCTGGGGCCTTCACTTGAATTCTGCTGCCTTGGCCCTTAGGCTGTCCCCTTGAGTGCACTCTTTCAACATGGACTGTCTGGGGCCTTTTCCATGCCATCACAGCAAGGCTGCTATCAGCTCAACATTAGAGCTGTACTGTAGCTATTAGGGGTGTCACTTTCGCTTTCAATGTTCTTTGTTGTAATCATGATTGTGCCAAAAGGATAAGATGTTAATCCTGTAATAATGCCATTTCAAACAATCAGGCCAATTCTGTAAAGTGCACGGAAAAATGAGTGCTCAGTGTTAAGCACCTGCACTCCCAACGCATGCCCAGCCACCTCTCCTGGGCACACAATCCTGTATTTAAATAAAAACAAAACAAAAAGAACAAAAGAAATGCCATACTGGCATCAAGCCCAATATCCTGTTTCCAACAGTGGTCAATCCAAGTCACATGTATCTGGCAAGTATCCAAACATTAGATAGATCACAAGCTACTATTGCTTATTAATTACTGTAATAGCAATTTATGGATTTAACCTCTAGGAACTTATCTAAACCTTTTTTAAATCCAGTAACACTAAGTGCTGAAACCACATCCCCTGGCAATGAATTCCAGAGTATAACTATGCTGTTGCGATCCCGGGCCGAGGGGTTCCCGGCCGGGATCTCCTACCAGGCTGGACAGGTCCCTCGACGGCGGCCGCGGATCGCGCAGGCTGTGGCGCGTCTCTCCCCACATCCGTAAAGCAGCATTGGGGAGAGCGCGGCAGGACCCGCCCCCTTAAAGGGACCGAGGCGGGAAAGTCGGGTCGGCCCCGGAGGTGACGTCAGACGCCCAGGGAGATTTAAACCTCTCCCCGGGAAGGCTCTTTGCCTTTGCAACAAGGTTCTTCTGGTGCTGTTGGTGTGCTGTCTTGTCTTCGCCTACCTTGGCCCTGCCTGGAACTGGACTTTGCCTTGCCTGCGCCTGCCTCGACCTTGCCTGGAACTGGACTTTGCCTTGCCTGCTGCCTGCCCTGACCTTTGCCTGGAATTGGACTTTCCCTTGCCTGCCGCCTGTCTCGACCTTGCCTGAACTGGACTTTGCCTTGCCTGCCGCCTGCCCTGACCTTTGCCTGGAACTGGACTTTGCCTTGCCTGCCACCTGCCTGTCTTGCCTGGAACTGGACTTGCATTGCCTGCCACCTGCCCTACCTTGCCGGAACTGGACTTGTCTTGCCTGGCGCCTGTACCGAGTTACTGCTCCACCTTCCGGAAGGGAATTCATCTGGACATCTCCCCGGTGAGTACCCTCGGACCAAGGGTCCACAACTGATTGAGTTTGGAACAGATTGCAAAGGCCATGACCCGGTGGACTTGCAAGGTCTCAGGCTATCCCCGGCCTGGCTCAACAGCTCATGCAACAGAGGCAGCAACAACAACAACAACAATGCCTTGAGGCCCTGACCGCCACGGTAGAACGCTTAGCAAACCGGCTCGACTCAGTCGTGGAGCAGAAGTGGCGGTTCCAACGCCTGCGACTGCAAACCCTACAAGTATGGTAACCCACCTGCCTGCCCCGCCCCGCTATGCTGGAGCCAAGCAATGTCGTGGATTTTTAAATCAATGCTTCATTCGATTTTCCTTACAGGAACAGCAGTTTTCCTCAGATGAACCAGAGTCCTTTTCATCTCCTTGCTAGATGGAAAGGCCTTAGCCTGGGCATCCCCGATCTGGGAACGAGGAGACTCCATTTTGAATGACTTACCACGATTCATTCGGACCTTCCGTCAAGTATTCGACGAACCAGGACGTCAATCTACTGCTTCTTCGGAGCTCCTCAACCTACGCCAAGGCACTCGGAC
This sequence comes from Rhinatrema bivittatum, assembly GCF_901001135.1. NCBI lineage: Eukaryota > Metazoa > Chordata > Amphibia > Gymnophiona > Rhinatrematidae > Rhinatrema > Rhinatrema bivittatum. The sequence goes on along the minus strand of NW_021821426.1, from coordinate 64,636 downwards.
ATTGGCGGAGTTCGCGGTGGAATTCCGCACCTTGGCTTCTGAGTTGGGTTGGCAGAATGATTGTCTACGAGGAATTTTCTTGGAAGGACTCTCCCCTCGTATCAAAGATGAGTTGGCGGCGTGAGAGATTCCAGAGGATCTTGAGGCAGTGATTGACCTCACAGGTCGTATTGATCGTCGCCTACAGCAACGAGCCAAGGAAGTGAGAGCCTACCGTCGCACAGTTCCCTTGGCCCCACCTTCTCCCGTCCAATGATTTCTTCTAACCCTCCGGAGGTATCCACTGAAGGCAAGGAGGAGCCCATGCAGTTGGGTAGGAGCCACCTGACCACAGAGGAAAAACAACGCCAAAGGAGAATGGGACTTTGCCTATACTGCGGTAATAAGGGGCATCTTCTGGCTCAGTGCCCCGATCTGGGAAACTACGAACCTAGGTGTCTTGGAGGGGTTGACCCTAGGGAGCAGTCTCACCCCTCAATGTACCGTTCCGGTTACAATATATTATCCTCAAGGATCGCTACCACACTGGCCCTAATCGACTCAGGCTCAGGAGGAGACTTTATTCTGGCTGAGCTGGTCCACCAGCTACAACTACCGATACTTCATCGTGAGTCTCCGTTATACATCTCCTCAATCCAGGGGGAGAATCTTCCAGGGCAAGTCACCACCTGCACGCCAATAACTCTCCAGACGGGGATCCTCCATCAGGAGGAGATATCCTTCTTCATTTTGGAAAAGGCAGTCCACCCGGTAGTGTTGGGCCTCCCTGGCTACAAAAGCACACACCCATTATTGACTGGAACTCTTCAGATTACTGCTTGGGGACCAGGATGTTTTACTACCTGTTTAAAGCAAGACCTCAGCCCAGAATTCAACTAGCCACTTCTAAACTGCTACCACCATCCCAATATGCAGATTTTTCGGATGTATTTTCTAAGAAAGAGGCAGAGATACTCCCAGCTCATCGCACTTTTGACTGTGCCATAAATCTGCTTCCGAATACTTGTCCACCTAGGGCCGGGTGTATCCATTATCTGGGCCTGAATCTTTAGCTATGTCCCAGTACATTAAAGAAAATCTGGAACGAGGATTTATTCGACCTTCGTCTCTGGCAGGAGCAGGGTTCTTCTTTGTTCCCAAGAAAGATGGGTCATTAAGACCATGTATTGACTACCGTGGACTTAATGCGATAACTCGCAAGGACCGATATCCTCTCCGCTGATTTCGGAACTACTAGATCGCCTTCATGGAGCTAGAATATTTACCAAGCTGGACTTACGGGGGCATACAATCTGGTGCGGATTAAACCTGGAGACGAATGGAAGACAGCGTTTAATACGCGAGACGGACATTATGAATATCTGGTAATGCCATTTGGCCTTTGTAATGCGCTGGCGGTATTTCAAAATTTAATGAATGAAATATTTCGAGATATGATGTACCAGGGAGTAATTATCTATCTAGATGATATATTAATCTACTCTAAAACTCTGGCCGCCCATCGCATAAAGGTTCGAGAAGTTCTTCAACGACTACGAGAAAATGGTTATTTGTAAAACTGGAGAAATGTCTATTTGAAAGACAATCATTACCATTTCTGGGCTATATTATTTCCACCACTGGTTTTCAAATGGACCCTGATAAATTGGCTAGCATCCGAGAATGGCCACAACCAGTGGGACTCCGGGCCCTACAATGTTTTTAGGGTTCGCTAATTTCTACAGGACGTTCATTCCTGATTTTCTCACCTTGTGGCACCTCTCACGGCTCTGACGAAAAAGGGAGCAGACCCCAGAATTGGCCTGATGAGGCAGTAAGGGCTTTTGAGGATCTAAAACATTGCATTTTTACAAAAACCCTGTCTCCATCATCCTGATCCCACGCGACCGTTTATTGTGGAAGTGGATGCTTCTGACGTAGCGGTTGGAGCAGTACTCCACCAACACTCCAATCAAGGGAAATTACTCCCCTGTTCCTACTTTTCTCGCAAATTTTCTCAGGCAGAAAAGAACTACGGGATTGGAGACAAGGAATTGCTGGCCATTAAGATGGCCTTCGAGGAATGGAGGCAATGGCTGGAGGGAGTGCAACATACGATTACAGTTTATACAGATCACAAGAACTTGGAGTACCTTAGTAAAGCACAGCGATTGAACCCACGCCAGGCCGGTGGTCGCTATTCTTTAGTCGTTTTGATTTTGTATTAAGGTACTGACCTGCAACAAAGAACGTCCATGCTGACGCCCTGTCCCGGCTGCATGAGACCGACGACACACCTGACTCCCCCAGCTATATTATTGACCCGGCCAGAGTGGTCCTGGCCATCACTAGGACGGTGCCACCAGGGAAGGTAGTGGTCCCTCTTCGCCGTCGTTCCAAGGTACTCTCTTGGGCACATGATTCTCTCATGGCAGGCCACCAGGGAAGGTAGTGGTCCCTCTTCGCCGTCGTTCCAAGGTACTCTCTTGGGCACATGATTCTCTCATGGTGGGCCATCCCGGAAGAGCTGGTACCTTGGAAAATATCCTGACTATTGGTGGCCCAATTGTAACAAGGATGTACGGACTTATCGATTCCTGTCCAAAATGTGCCCAACAGAAACCATTACCTGGTCGACCATGGGGCCTCCTCCAGCCCCTACCACCCCCTCAGGAACCTTGGACCCATATCTCTACGGACTTTATTATGGACCTTCCTTCTTCTTCCGGAGGTGGTCAACCGATTTTCAAAAATGGCGCACTTTATTCCACTGCCCAAGCTACCATCCGCTCTTGAGTTAGCAAAGCTGTTTGTTCTTCATGTGTTCCGCCTTCATGGTCTACCACTCCACATTACATCAGACAGAGGTCCACAATTTACTGCCAAATACTGGCCTCCTTTCAAAAAATCATACCTCTGAGGCAGGACTCCACTGAGTTCCTTTGTCTCCTTTCCCCAAATGCCAGTACTGAAGCTTGACTACACTGACTTCCCTTGCCTGCTTCACTCCAAACACTTGTCAGGGAGAAGCAGCAAGGGAAGACAGGAGTCATAGCTCAGTGGAGGTGTAAACACCATCCTTGAGGCCTGATTCCACTGACCTTCCCTGCTTGCTTCGTCTCCAAACAGTTGTTGAAGCCAGTGGAGTCATGCCTCAGGGGGTATTTGGCAAACACCACCACTGAGGCCTGATTCTACTGACCTCCCCTGTCTGCTTCTCCACAAACAATTGCTGAGGAGAAGCAGGCAAGGGAAGACAAGGGAGGCATAGCTCAGTGGGGGTGTAATCGCTACCTCAGAGTCATGACTCTGCTGAGTTCTTCTGCCTCCTTTTAATAAAAGCTACCTCAGAGGCATGATTTGGCTGAGTTCCTCTGCTTCCTTTTAACAAATGCTACCTCAGAGGCATCACTCTGTTGAGTTCCTCTGTCTCCTTTTAACAAATACAATCTCCGAGGCATGACTCCGCTGAGTGCCTCCTTTCCCCAGATGCCTGAGGCATGACTGCACTGACTTCCCCTGCCTGCTTCACCCCAAACAGTTGTTGAAGCGAATCAAGCCTCAGTGTAGTGTTTTAAGGAATAGATGCCGATTGTCATTCAAGGTATTTTATTCAAATGGAGACGAATTATATTAAAATAGCCCGACTCTGGCCCAGTTTAGTCACATTCTATGTGGCTTCCTCAGGGGCTATATATGTACAAAATTTGGAGTAGCAATTGTGATCTAGCAATTGATACCTTTGTCCAGGGCTCAGACTGGAATCGGATTCCAACGTATTATGTGATAAAAAAGGGAACATCACAGATGACCCGGTGTGGAATAATATGTCACTCACTGGCTTAGGTCATAGCAAAAACTTAACTAATATTCAAGCAGGTAACAGTCTCCACATATAGTGTAATAATGGACTATTACCACTTAGGCCTGTTACAACTATGACATGCCATGTTCCAAACCTTACCAATGAGGCCTGTCATTTATACCCATGAAATGCCATTTTCTAATCCTAACCACGGAGGCCCTAGCTATAGATTGCATTACAAACTTACTTAAACACTCCTAAGGATTTTAAGACCATTATAAATCTATAGTATTCTTGCCATTTCTTGCTCTTGCCATGGCTATCCATTCTTTTGCACACTTGTGGCACTGTATCATGAACCATAACTGATTTCATGGCTCACTAGCAGTTCCTCTGTTGCATTTGGATACCTACCTACCACCTAGCTATGACATGTGTGGCATCCTCTGTGACACAAACATATCCGACTGGACTGGTGGATCATCCAGGTGCAACCATACTTTGACAAGTACAGTCATCCGCCCATTCTGTGGTTGTCTGAGTGTTGCATCTCTCATGCCACTCTGCCTTAAAACTATGCCCCTCATCCTACACCTTCAGATCCTTGTGCCACTCTGCCTTGCTGCCATGTGCAGATTTTATAGTCTGATATTCTTGATTTATTTATGCCTGTATCTTCCTGACTTCTTGCCAGTCTGGGGTGCTGCTGTGCTGTGCACCTCTCCCATGCATTTTATTCTTTATCTTGATACCACTCTTTCTGATTCTTGGTCCCTTTATCTGTACCTTGTGATTTTTTTTTTTTTTTGCCACATTTTCTGCTTCTTTCCCTCTTCATGTTGCCATAGGTTTCTGATGCCACTTTTGGTGCCACTTTGCCTCTCATGCTGCTGGCACTATTGCTGGGCAGAGATTCTCTTTCTAAACCTTGAGGTGTTCTTCCTCCTCTTACTGCTTCTTTGCTTCACTTAACATTGCATTAGAGACTTCCTGCCAATCCCGTGAGCCTCGTACCCCATTGTGGAGCCTTAGGCTACTTTATGCCATTTTTTTATGCCATTTTCTAAAATATCATGCAAATCTTTCCCCCTTTTGATGATTTTTCTCCCAAGTTTCAATACAATTGATATAAAATTCACTAATTATAGACTGTAATAATTCTCCCATATCTTTTCATGGAAAACAAATTAAACAAATAAAATGAAAAAAAATTGTTTTCATATTGAAACTAATGAAATGAATATGGGTCCCAACAAAATGAATCAAACAAACCAAAACAAAACATTTTTTTGG